>NW_017672268.1:203399-203928 GCF_001879085.1 Nicotiana attenuata
GTGGATTGTCGTGCGCCAAAGAATGATAAGAAGAAAAAGAATCAAGCCAACATGGTTGAAGATGAAATGGACGACTTGTGTGCCATGTTGTCTGAATGCGACTTGGTAGGAAATCCAAAAGAATGGTGGATAGATTCTGGAGCCACCCGCCATGTTTGTACTAACAAGGAGTTATTTTCTTCTTATGCCCCCGTAGGTCCCGACGAGACAATCTTCATGGGAAATTCATCTACGGCCAAAATTGAAGGAGTTGGCAAGATTGCATTGAAGATGACGTCGGGAAAAATAGTGACTCTAAACCAAGTCCTCCATGTTCCAGAAATTCTCAAGAATCTTGTGTCTACCTCACTTCTTGTCAAGAATGGATTCAAATGTATTTCTGTTTCTAATAGTGTTGTACTAAGTAAGAACGATTTGTATGTAGGAAAAAGTTACCTAAATGAGGGTCCTTTTAAGCTAAATGTAATAGCAGTTCCTATCAATAAAGTGAATGCTTCTTCTTACTTGCTTGAGTCAAACACTTTATGGC
>NW_017672269.1:0-139309 GCF_001879085.1 Nicotiana attenuata
TTCTAGTCCAAGAAGCTTACCTCCCAACGATTCCCCTTGAATCCCTCTTCAATCTCCTTCAAAAATCTCCAAAAACGAGCAGCTATGGGTGAAAATAGACCCACATTCGCGAACAAGACGAGTTTAAAAACATTCTACCCAGGTCTGACTTTCCTTCTTCACGAACGCGGTCAAACCCTCGCGTTCGCGAAGCACAAACTTATATTGACCAACTTTTGCTCTACGCGAACGCGACAATGACAGCCACGAATGCGATGCCTTGCTCAGACCACTCTTCGCGAATGCGCTTACCCTTCCACGAATGCGATGAACATTTGACCTCAAACCACAGCCGACCAAATTCCTCTACGCGATCGCGAGGTCCATCCTGCTAACGCGATGACCAACTACCCAACCCCTCTGCGAACGCGAAGCCCCTCTCGCGAACGCGAAGGCTTAATTCTGTCCTTCCTCAGATCCTTCTACGCAAACGCGGTGCTCCGCTCGCGAACGCGAAGGGATAATTCTCTGCAACAGCTGAGCAGATTTTCTGGAGCTTTCCAAACTCCAAAATGATCCGATTGACCACCCGAAACTCACCCGAGACCCCCGAGATCTCAACCACAGGCACCAACACATCCTAAAACCTTATTCAAACTTGTTCCAATCATCAAAACACCTCAAACAACATCAAATCACCCAAAACACATCGGATTCAAGCCTAAGTTTCTAAAATCTTCCGAAATACGATTTTGATCAAAAACCCAACCAAACAACGTCCGAATAACCTGAAATTTTGCACACACATCCCAAATCACATAACGAAGCTACTTTAACTCTCGAAATTCCATTCCGACCCCTATATCAAAATCTCGCCTACCCACCGGAAATCGCCAAAATATCAACTTCGTCAATTCAAGCCTAAATCTACTCCGGACCTCCAAAAACCATTCTGATCACACTCCTAAGTCATAAATTACCTCCCGAAGATAACCGAACCATCGGAACTCACATCCGAGCCCTCTAACACATAAATCAACATCTGGTTGACTTTTCCAACTTAAGCCTTCCTAAAAGAGACTAAGTGTCTCAAACTTCACTAAAACCAATCCGAATCCAATCCGACCAACCCGATACCTCATAACACGGTCAAACAAGTCATAAAGAAGTAGAAATGGAGAAACGGAGCGGTAACTCATTAGACGACTGGCCGGGTCGTCACAATTGTATTTTATATTCCATTATTATTTGTAAAGAACTATATTACATATATATATATTTAGTAAAAATAATATATTAGTATACTCAAATCAATACATATATATTTTACAAGTTTATTAATATTCCATTATATAATCAACGACATATTAATTATTACATATTTAGTATACGGTGAATATATTATAACACACACACACACATACACATACACACATATATATGTATGTATGTATATATATATATATATATATATATATATATATATATATCTTCTATACATCATATTAATCTATACAAGAAATAAATATATCTCAAATAATATAATATATTAATATATTTAAATACTCATATATTAGTACATAATGAATATATGTATTTCATGTACATTATATAGTATATTGTATATATTATACAAATATAATATATTATAATAGTATAAGATAAATATGCTATAACAGATTTCATACATTTATTATTTTTGACTACTATATTATATAGTGAGTGTTGATACCCAATTTCTTCCATAATATTTTCAAAACTATGCTTTGGCACCAATTAGTATTTTTCATACAATTTCTGCATTTTTAAAATATTTTAATTAATCCCAGCATTTTATTTATAAAACAATCATTGATTGCATTACAACATAGTTCTATAATAATTTTTGTGGCTTAATTTTATCATTTGCATTTGTATTAAGCTTCAATAATTACACAAATAGCTACGTTTGCATTTTTTGGATGCAATTGCAATTACTTTGCAATTATAGCCTATGCATGCATTAAAATATTATTTTACCAAAAAATAGCCTTTTATATTTTTTAAAATATTAAATAATTCCTTTAAAATATTTCCATGCATGAAAATCATTTTTTATAATTTATTAACCAGTTTTTAAAAATTGTTTTAGCAATTAATTACGTATTTAACAAATAGCCCTTTTTCATTCGGACCTAGCCTATTAAATCAACCCAGTTTAAACCCCTTTAATACCAGCCCAATTCACCCAAGCCCAATCTACTCCTACCCGACCCAAGATCCCCATCAAATCGTGGCCGTTGATCCTTTAGATCAACGATCCACATCAACACTTACCTTTTTTAATGAACCGATCCCCTAAACCCTAATCATTTCCTCCATACAGCCGCCCTGAAACCCCTTCCCTCTCCAATGCTCTCAAAACCTGACCCAAATCCACCATCGTCATCACTCATCTATGGCTATTCATGGTAGTTTCTCATCACCCCCGGGCCTCTAACGGCCCCTCCTATGCTGGTATCATCATCTCTAGGGTCCTCAAGGGACCAGGGTTAGTCTGCTTATGCCTGTGGTCTTGGCTCGCCTGTTTCAGGCTGTTCCGATTCGATTTTGAGTAAGATCTTTCTATGTCTCCTTAGATCTATGGATTTCTAAGCATTTTTTCTAACCTCTGTGTTGTTCTTCTCGAAACCCTGATTTTGTCCTTTGAACTTCTCAGATCTGTGCAAGATCTGAGATAGATCGAACCTATTTTAACTTGAGTGTTACAAGAATCTTCTGATTTTCGAATGGTTTTCCATTTTTACTAAACTAGGGTTTCCCCGAAAATTTCTTTCTCCGAAAGGTTTGATAATTTTTAGTGTTTAATCTTATGTTTCTTATGTCTTTTAACCAATTTCGCAAGATTTTGCTTTAACCCCAACTTGTTTATGCTAAAAACCCTAATTTTTTGACATTTCGTTTGGATTCTGAGTTTGTCCGGTTTATTGTGTACTGAATTTGTCCTATGCTTTGGTTCCTGTGATTTCTCTTTAGCCTAATTAGATGTCTTGTGATTTTTATCCTAATGTGCCTCTATTAAGGTTCTTGGTTCAACTTTTTACCGACTCTATGTGTCTATATTTATTTTTACCTATTCATGGTAAACCTATACTTTTACCCTTAAATTAGTGTTGATTTGAATTCTTGATTTATCAATCTGTTTCCTAACTATTCCTTTCTTACCTTATTTGAAATTGTCTGTGATACTTGCTGACTCCTTGCATGATTCTTTCCTTAATTAAACCCTTGACTAATGTACTCCGAAGCTCTTAATTTTTGGTTTGATTTGAACTCCTTTCCTTAATAAGATCTCTGATTCATAGTTCTTTACTCGGTCTAATTGAACCTGTTGCCTTAATTTGTTCCTGTCATTACCGTTAGTTGATTTTCCTTAATCAAAGGAGAAAACTATGCTGAATCTTCGTGTAATTGATTCTAAAATTCTTTAATTACTAATTGTTGATTGCTTTACCTTATTTGCTCTACTCTTGAGCTACTATATAAACTCTCTTTATTTTAACCTCTAGACGAACATTAGTTTTTCCACACTGTCACACTCTCAAAGGTTCTCTATTCTCTTCTGTTACTTGTAATTCTCACTATTCCAGCCGGCTGTAAGCCAAGGCTGGCCATTTGCACCATCTATGCTCTATACTTTGTATTGTCTCCTTGACTGGTATGTCCTGATTGAATTCAGATTCCAAAACTATGTGTTTCTTTGTTGCTGCAGTTTATTAGTTGTGATTTCCAATTCTATTTGCTATTCTGCTGTAACCAGCATGCTTAGATCACACTGCCTAATTACTGTATCACTCAGCATGTTTAAGTTTGTTCTGTTAAAAGCTATAACTAGTATATTGTTTAGCATGCCCAATCCTGCTTTAGATAATTACGTGAATCCTATTTGTTCACTAGTATGTCCAAGCTGCATTGTTTGTTAACTTTCTCACCCAGCATGTCTAAATTCTTCTTGTTCTATATGTGATTAGTATTTCTAAACTTTGAATGCTTCATGAAGTGCTTGTCTAATTTATTCATCTAAGTCTTACCTACTCTACTTCACTAATGAGATCCTGTTAAGACATCTAGCCCTTTCAATGGTATTCTAGTTGTGTGTATTGGTCATGTCTAAGACCTATGTGTTCTCAACATATCTTTGTTGTAATCTTTGTAACTAACTTGTCAATTCCACAACTTCTTGAGAAATATGTGTATTTGTTTGCTACCACTAAGGTGCATTCTATGTGTCCCCTACCCCTTTCTCCTTGTGTGAAGTCTGTTTGCCAAAGTGTTTTCTGAGGTTGTTCTAGGACTAGTATTCTGATTTCAAGATGTTCTTTTTCATGCTTTTCCAACTACTGTTTTACTCAAACCAGTACAGGTTTTCAGAAACTCTTTTTCATTCCTAAGACCTTCCTTTATACTATTTACCAAACTCTTTCAAATCATTATACACTCTTACATTGCTCTTAGATTACTAAGTCCTGCCCCTCTGGTATGTGTACTGCCTTGAGACCCTTGAGATCTCTCTGAACTCTAGCATATCAGGGCTGGCATTTCCACACAGCACATAAATCAGTTCTTATTTGAGAAAGGTTTGGGTGTGAGCACTACCCGGGATCCTTGAGGTCCTTAGGGAACTCTGACACACCTAGACATGAAATTGGCTATGGAACTTTAAGCACTTGAGGATACTGAAGGCGCGGAAACTACTTTGGGCCTACTTCAGGCTCCCTATAGTTTAACGTATATTTATATTTATGTAATTCATTCAATTCTTGGTTTGTAATAATTAATTGTAAACAAACAATAGGGTGACTAGTGAAAAGGGAGGGTAGTTGTATATTGTGGGTAAAGCTGGGTAGATAACATTCCTATAGGGTTTATTTTGATTTACATGTGCTATTTTAGACAATCTGCCTATAGGATTTCTTGGTTGAAATGAATTCTACCTGCTCCATTTCATATAATTAGATATCATGCCTATAGGATTTAAATCAGCTTTAGTTAGATCTAAAACCAGTTTAACTCATGTTTGTAGATTCTGAATCATTAACCAATCCATTCGTTTCTTTAATAAGTTTTCAACGCTGCATTAATCAATATCACTAGAAAGCATGCCTATAGGATTCAAATTGCCCGTTTAAGGTTGCTTACTGTTTTACTACATTACTGATCAATGATTAGATACCATGCTCATAGGACATCACTATTATATGCCTAGGCAAGCCTGTAGGGCGACTAAAATTCTGCAAACTATAAAACTACGCCTTGTATTTGAGAATGCTCACATTCAACAGGTTTAAGAATCAGTAGGCAAATGGATTAAGTTCTTTTACACCTTGGTCCTAACTCAATACTTCATATTCTCTGCTCACCTAGCTATCATGTTCTAGGGCCTCTTTTAAATACCTAAAACTGTGTTTAAGATGTGCACTTGCTTGCTCTGTTTGTGGAGGTAAATGTGAGCCTTTAATTGTTCTCTCTTTAGTGCAGTCCTAATTGTTTTTGGTTGATGCCTAGATTTTTCTCCTTTAAGTACCTTAGGAGGGTCTAGAACTACCTAAATTAGAGGTCCTAAATACCTCCAGGGCCACAAGGAAGGGACGGGTAGCGCACGCATAGGATATCTCTCAAGGTTGCTAGAACGTTTTAGGCTATGACCAAGGGGAGGGAATTGGGTAGTAAGGATATGATGTCTACGTGATAATGTGACGTGTAGCCCCTCATTGAGGAGTGATTACAGGGCATTGTGTGGGTATGATCCTATAGGCTAACCAACCTAGGACCCCTCTTTCCCAACTCCCGTTGTTTAAATGAATTCACTTTTCTTTACATATGTGCGGTTGTTCAAATCTCTCTCTTGCTCCCATTACCTGAATCGTACCTGCATTTAGAATATGAAAACATGCCTTCATTTGTAAATATGTGTTGAAACTGTTTACTTGTTCAAAATGACTGATTCATATAAGTTCGGCCGGGACCCACCGTTGTGGACCGCGAAGGGTGCCTAACACCTTCTCTCGAGGTTATTTCGAGCCCTTACCCTAATCTCTGGTAATGCAACTAGTTGCATACTTTAGGTGCCCTAATGCACCATAATCCGTTAGGTGACGACTCTTCAAATACCCAATTCCCAAAAGGAAACGAGTTGTTCCCAATGAAATGTCAAAACCTAGACTTCCCGCGAAGGGGGAAAAAAGGGGGCGCGACAGTATGGCGACTCTGCTGGGGATGTTCTAGGCTCTTACCATAACGAACTTATTTTTATGAATCAGTTTAAGCATGATCTATCCCACGTACCCTTTCCTTTATTTGCATTTAACTTTTATTTTTAAGCATTTATGATTTCTTTATTTTCCTGAAACTGACTTATCTCTTTGTTTTCTTCTTCTGTAACTGTCTTTCAATTATTTAAATACTACATTTATCAGTTTTATGTGCAAATACTTGACAATATGCTATTTATTGTTGCATATATCATACTCCACATCATATTCCACTCATGCGTATCAAATCCTATAGCAACGCTTGATGAGTGGTTGCGCTCTTTCGATTTATTACCCTTAAATTTGGAAAGGCTTATTTGCGGTAAAACTAGTCGATCAGCAGTGCAGTCGACGGTTCCGTGCCTTTCTCTCTCAAGTTGTCCGCTTGAGGGTACCAGTCTAGATCCTCATAGTAACCTTACTCTTATCATAACTGTGCATGCATCATGGTCAAACCTAGTCGGATTAATATGTTGTCCACATAATAATCCTTTAAGACGAGCCTTATCCAAAGTCCAACGGGGTCTCCATAATCCCAACGGACACAATCACGTTATGTGGATGAATTTGGAGAACTAAATGCCAATATGCTAATCATGAATGTACAAATAGTCGAGTCTGGTGGGGGAGAAGGGCTTAACCTTTTGTTTTGCAGAAGATGAGGCATGAGGTCCCCAGATTCGGTATGGTCAGCAACATTCCACCAGTGCTACTAGATTGGTGGAAAGACCTTTCCTCAAGTGACAAGAAACACGTGAGAAAGCACTTGGGCAATTTACCTTCTCTACTAGACATTCAGACAAACAATAGGTTGATCGAGGCTGCCACTTTGTTCTGGGATAGTGAAAGGGCTGCGTTCCATTTCGGCGATATAGAAATGACACACCTCTTAGAAGAAATTGGGGGACTTGCAGGACTGACTTGGGATAGCCCTAGGTTATTGGTGCCAGAGAACCGTACTGGTAAAGGGTTTTTATAGACGATGGGGCTGAGGAAAATGCTGACTTGGGATGCCTGAACGAATCCTACATACCCTTTGAATACCTGTATGAAAGATATGGCCATAGCAAGTCCTACCGTACTTTCCATGAGGAGCTTTCTATTACTTCTCTGGGCCACATCCACCGCAGAGTGTTCGTGTTAATTGTGTGCTTCTTGGGCTTGATAGTATTTCGAACGAAAAGAGAAAGAATCCATACTAGGTTGGCTATGGTCGCCAAGTCTTTGATGGAAGGGATCAACGGACAGACATACACTATAGTCCCCATGATCATAGCCAATATCTACAGGGCTCTGGAGCGCTATCAAAAGGGGATCAAGCATTTTGAAGGTTGTAACTTGTTGCTACAGTTGTTGTTATTAGAACATCTTCAAAGGGGCCAGTATCGCCAAGAACTTCCGCGAAGGGCTTGGAACGACCATATTGGCTTCCATCACCCCAAGCGGATCACTTACATTCGGAACAGGTTTGCTCAACCGGAAAGTGCCAAAGAGTGGGTGGAGTTCTTCGACAGTCTGACCGAGGAACAAGTGCAATGGATGTTTGAATGGTTCCCAACAGGCGAATTCATCATCAGATCCAGGGACGCTCCACACTTGGTGCTAATTGGGTTGAGAGGAATATACCCTTATGTCCCTATCCGAGTTATGAGGCAGGCGGTCAGGAAATAGGTTGTACTAAGGGTTGCCAAGATGAGTCATTTCAGAGCAGACTTTCAAGACAACGACGTCTCTCACAAGTGTCAAGCCCAGCACATGTGGCACTGCAAAATCATTGTGGAAAAGAACACCATTGAGCCTTACAAGTATCATGCAGGGTGCGAACCTCTCTACCCGGCATGGTTAGAAGACAATCTAAAGGGAATGGTAAGGCCAGGAGGCGGTCGAGGGAATAGGATCATAGACGAAGAAGCTGAAGCTCAAGTCAAATACAACAGGCTGCGCACGAGGGTCCACGACTCTGAGAATGAGCACCAGGAAATACACGAGAGGAATGTGAGGTTGATCGAAGAATGGAAAGAAATGGCAGTCACTTCCAACAAAAAGTTGGAATATCTGGAGTGAGGATTAGTGGAGCTGGAGGGTAAAATCATAAAGAGGATTGAGGATTGCTAGAATGCTGAAGGAAGTGAAGGAGGACATTTGACCAGAGCCTACTTGCTGCTGGGTCTGCGTAAGCTGGGGAACCTGTATGATCGAGTCAGGAAGATCGAGTCTGGGGAAGGTCCTTCTGGGACCAAATAGGCTAGATTTATTTGCTTTCCTAAAATGTAATAAGGCCAAGTGCCAATAATGAATTTTCTATTATCTTAGTGTCGTTTTGGGATTCGTCTATTTTCATATTATGAAATGAGGCATTTACTGGCATCTAAAGTTCTCCAAATCTATTTGTCGCTAGGCCTACCTCGGGCACAACGAGGCTCCCAAATTAGGACCCGAATTTTCATTCTCGCCATATGTGTTTAAATAATGCAAACATTTCAGAACCCCTACTGACTTGTTTACCCTTTTGTTTTCCTTTTATTCTTTATTCCCATCCTCTAAGGTTGGTTCACTCATACTAGCATCATCAGCGTATCATACCAGATCTAGAGTCCCTCCACCACCTCCTCCTCCAAGCAATACAAAAGGCAAAGGAAAAGCAAAAATGGACGACTTAAGTGGTATCCGAAAGGAGAATGTTGAGAACGCAGAAACATCAGATGGCCGGAGTACTCCGGCGCCAAATGATCTAGTCTTGAGATTGGAACAAAAGATACTGGAGCTACAAGGAGAGCTTGAGCAGGTCCGCAATTTGGCAAATTTATCCCTCACCTTGAGTGTTCCCGACATTAACCAACAAACCACAAAGATCCCAACACCTCCCCAAAACACGCCAAATCAACATCCACAAAACCCTCCTGTACCGCATCAATATGCAACCCCACCTCACAATCTCAATCCCTTACCGGTACCAATTCCGCCACAACACCACCACCAATCAATCCAATACCCACAAACCGCCACTTACCACACTCCCCAAAACACACCACAACCCATTCCCAATCCTCAAAACTCAACCAATGACCATCACTACACCCAAGTCCCTGGCACTCCTCAAAACAATCCTATATATGTGGAAACCGCACCTCATTCTACTCAACCAACTTCCTATACACCAAAATTAGCTGAGAAGGACCTGCTCATTAAAACATGGCCGAAGAACTCAAGAAATTGACAAGTCGGGTCCAAAGTGTCGAAGGAGACAAAGGGATAGAAGGTTTGAACTATGAAGACCTATGCATATAGCCAGATGTAGAAATACCAGAGGGGTACAAACCTCCTAAGTTCGAGATGTTTGACGGTACAGGTTATCCCAGGGTTCATCTGAGAACATATTGTGACAAGCTTGTCGGGGTCAGAAAAGATGAAAAGATCCGGATGAAACTTTTTATGAGGAGTCTTAGTGGAGATGCTTTGTCCTGGTATATCAGCCAAGATCCCAAGAAATGGTCCAATTGGGTGAGTATGGTGTCTGATTTCATGGACCGGTTCAGGTTCAACACAGAAAATGCACCCAATGTTTTCTACATCCAGAATCTTAAGAAGAAACCTACCAAGACTTTCCGCAAGTATGCTACTTGTTGGAGGCCGGATGCAGCCAAGGTCCGACCATCTTTGGACGAGGAACAGATGAACACGTTCTTCGTCAGAGCACAAGATTCGCAGTATTATGAAAGGTTGATGGTTATTGAAAATAATAAATTCTCCGATATCATCAAACTTGGGGAAATAATCGAGGAAGGGATCAAAAGCAGGATGGTAATGAATTTCGAGGCATTATTGGCCACAAATAAGGCATTGCAATCAGGCGGCATATCAAAGAAGAAAGACGTTGGGGCAGTAATGGTTGCTCGAAATCTCCAGTTACCTATCGAACACCTCCACCCACATATCAAACACCTCCATCCACATACCAAGCACCACCACCTACATATCAACCATCATCTCCTAAATATTCCCAACCAGCCACTGTCTATCATACCTATAACTCCCAACCATCTCATTTCCAATAACCTCCGACCCGCCAAAATTATCCAAGACCACGACCCAATTTTGACCGCAAGCCGCCCAGACAATACACTGCTATCCCTGAACCCATTGACCAGTTGTATGAAAGGTTGAAAGCCGCAGGTTACATCACTCTTGTTCCCGCTGTGGCATTAGAGAATCCATCCCAATGGGTCAATCCAAACAAAACTTGTGCGTACCATTCCGGTATGAAGGGGAACACCACAGACGAGTGACGAGCATTGAACGATAAGATCCAGACGCTGATTGACAACAAGGTCATACAGGCAAAGGAAGCCACGCCCAAAGTTTGCAACAACCCTCTCCCTGATCATAGAGGCAGTGGGATACATGTGATAGAGACGAACGAAGAGTGGGATCCTGAGGGGTCGATTGGGCTTATCCAGGAAGATGATGAGTTCAAACCCTCAGTCACACTCACTCCCATTGTAGTACAGACTCAGTCACCAATCGAGGTCGAGGTAGCCACATCAGTTCCATTAGAGGTAGAGGTGGCTCTACCCGCGGTCAACCCTGTTCCGTCTGAAGTAGAAGTGGTAGCACCTTTTACAGTGACAGTATCAACCATACCTCCTTTCAATTCAAAAGCAATACCTTGGGATTATATTGCCAAAGCTACGCGAAAAGGAAAGACAAAGATGGAGGAATCTGATGCCGCACAAGGAATGACTAGGACCGAAAGAATCTATACACCTGAACACGTGGGAGGACCAAGTAAGGATGCCACTGCCAAGCAGCCTGTCATTGAAACAGGACCAGATGACCTTTGGAGGAAAGTACAAGCAAAGGAGTATTCCGTCATTGATCATTTGAACAAAACCCCAACTCAAATATCCATCCTGTCACTGTTGTAAAATTCAGAAGCACACCAGAACGCTTTACCGAAGGTGTTGAGCGAAGCTTATGTGCCCAACAATATCACAAGCGGAGAAATGGCTAACATAGTAGGACAAGTGTTGGAAAGTCACAAAATCACTTTCCACGAGGATGAGTTGCTGCTTGAGGGTTTGAATCACAACAGGGCACTGCACATCACTGTGCGAAGCGAAGACTACTTCATTACCAGGGTCCTGATTGATGGAGGATCCAGTCTCAATATTTACCCATTGACAACACTGAAGAGGTTGGGCAAAGACCTATACGAGATACGAGAAGGGACCATGAACGTGAAGGCTTTTGATGGGTCTCAAAGAGCTACCATCGGAGAAATTAATCTCTGTCTGCAAATAGGGCCCACGTGGTTCGATGTCGAGTTTCAGGTGCTGGACATATCTGCATCATACAATCTGCTGTTAGGACGACCATGGATACACGCCGCTGGGGCTGTGGCATCAACCTTGCATCAGGTAGTAAAGTTCGAATGGAACCATCAGGAGGTGATCAATCATGGGGACGGTAGTAACCCCATTTACACCAGCCAAACCATCCCGGTTATCCAAAACAAAAGAAGGCTATGAGGGGAGACCTATCATCACATTGAACGTGTCAACACCGTTGAGAAAGACAAATGGTGGAGTAGCAAAATAGAAAGCATACTGGCATGGTGCGGGTATGAACCCGAGAAAGGGCTCCGGAAAAATCTCCAGGGTATTACTAAACCGACACAGCTGAAGGGTCATGGTACTACTTTCGGGCTCGGATACCAGTACACATGGCAAGAGTATAAGGATTGGTCGCCTCCATGGCGTGGACCGTATTACCCTCTCAAGCAACCAGTGTCGCATCTGGATCAAGCTTTTCACCAAGTTGACATAATATGGGGAACCGCAGCTGGGCTGAGGAATCTGTTCTTGGAAGACAAAGACATGGACTGCAGTGCAATAATTGAGGAGGAGGAGGAAGAAGTCCTCACTATTCAGACTGTGGAGAAGGGAGCTTTTCTCAGGAATTGGACTGCCACACCATCCCGGGCCCGCCGAGTCCCTGGGTAGCTTGGCAGATTTTATTTCTCTAGCCATTCTAGGCATTTAAGATTTTCAGTAATTTTGTTGAAAGACTTACTTGTTTCAAAATAAATGCTCGATTCATCGAGCCGTACTTGTCTGGATATTTTTCAGTTTTAATCAAATGCATCGCTCTTTATTATTCATTATTATTTTCTACACTTTTTCTTTCTACAGTGTTATTTTTACTTTTCCTGATGAACCAGTGACTGTGACATGTAATGAGGCAACACAATATGAGGATAGTGATTCGGATGAAGAAGACGAGATACCCGAGGAAGTTGTCAGGGAGGTTGAAAACTTTGAGAATAAGTCTAAGTCCAACCTGGACGAAACCGAAGCAGTAAATTTTGGGGACGCCGAGATCGTCAAGGAGACTCGAATCACCATTCACTTATCGCCGACAGAGAAAGAGGGGTACATTCGTTTCTTAAGAGAGTATGAGGATATTTTTGCATGGTCATATGATGACATGACTGGTCTAAGCATGTCCATAGTGGCTCACAAGTTGCCTACTAATCCCACATGTCTGCCAGTAAAGCAGAAACTCAGTAAATTCAAACCAGATATGAGCCTGAAAATTAAGGAGGAAGTTACTAAACAGATCAAAGCCAAAGTTCTCAGGGTGATTGAGTACCCAACCTGGTTAGCCAACATTGTGCCAGTTCTGAAGAAGGATGGGAAGGTCAGAGTATGTGTTGACTATCGAGATTTAAACAGAGCAAGCCCCAAGGACGACTTCCCACTAGCAAACATACACATCCTGATCGATAATTGTGCCAAGCATGAACTCCAATCTTTTGTAGATTGCTTTGCGGGTTATTACCAGATCTGGATGGATGAAGAAGATGCAGAGAAAACAACTTTTATTACACCATGGGGGGTGTACTGCTACAAGATGATGTCATTTGGTCTAAAGAATGTTGGGGCCACTTACATGAGAGCCATTACAACCATCTTCCATGATATGATGCATAAAGAAATAGAGGTGTATGTGGACGACGTCATTATCAAATCCAAGAGGGCCGCAAATCACATAGCAGACTTGAGAAAATTCTTCTACAGTTATTAGGATTCCCGCAGGAAAGTTATTAGGATTCATTGTCAGCCGTCGAGGGATCGAGCTAGATCCGTCGAAAGTCAAGGCCATTCAGGAATTACGGTCACCTAGGAGCAAAAAGGACATGATGAGTTTCCTTGGATGTCTCAACTATATCAGTCGCTTCATAGCACAGTCCACAGTAATATGTGAACCCATCTTCAAGATGATGAGGAAAGATGCCGAGACAAGCTGGACCGAGGACTGTCAGAAAGCTTCTGACAAAATCAAGGAATACCTGTCCACACCACCGGTCTTGGTCCCGCCAGAGCGGGGCGACCTTTGCTACTCTATCTATCTGTATTGGATGGAGCCTTCAGATGTGTTTTGGGATAACACGACGAGACAAGAAGAAAGGAGCAAGCCATATACTACTTGAGTAAGAAGTTCACACCCTACGAAGCACGGTACTCTGTGCTAGAACGCACTTGTTGTGCTTTGACCTTGACAGCCCAAAAGTTGAGGCATTACTTCTGTGCCTATACCACATACCTCATATCCAGGATGGACCCTTTGAAGTATATATTTCAGAAACCATGCCGACTTGAAAGTTGGCCAAATGGTAGATACTGTTAAGTGAGTTAGATATCGTCTACGTAACTCAGAAGGCGGTCAAAGGACAAGATGACAGACCATCTTGCTGAAAATCCGGTGGGAGGAGAATACGAACACTTGAAAACGTATTTTCCTGATAAAGAGGTGTCATTCGTAGGAGAGGACATTACTGAAGCATACGACGGTTGGAGGATGTTCTTTCATGGAGCTGCAAATTTCAAAGGGGTAGGCATTGGAGCGGTTTTGGTATTAGAAACAAGTCAACATTATCGGCTATCTGCTAAATTCAGATTTTCCTGCACCAACAACATGGCAGAGTATGAGGCCCGCATACTAGGACTCAACATGGCAGTCGACATAAATATTCAGGAGCTGCTGGTAATTGGTGATTCTGATTTGCTTGTGCACCAGGTACAAGGAGAGTGGGCCACCAAGAATTCCAAGATATTTCCATATCTGTACCATGTACAGGAATTAAGAAAGAGGTTCACAAAGATAGAGTTTCGGCACCTACCCAGAATTCAGAATGAGTTTGCCGATGCATTAGCCACCTTGTCATCTATGATACAACATCCGGACAAGAATTTTATTGATCCTATCCCAGTGAGAGTCCATAATCAACCGACTTACTGTGCTCACGTCGAGGAAGAGACAGATGGAAAGCCTTGGTTCCACGACATCAAGGAGTATTTGGTGAAAGGAGAATATCCGGAGCATGCAAACCACACTCAGAAACGCACACTCCGGGGATTGTCTAATCACTTCTTCCACAGCAGAGGAAATTTGTACAGGAGAACTCCTGATTTAGGACTGCTAAGATGTGTTGACACAAAAGAGGCTTCTAAGCTACTTGAGGAGATACATGCTGGGACCTGCGGCCCACATATGAATGATTTTGTCTTAGCCAAGAAGATACTTAGGGCCGGTTACTTTTGGATGACCATGGAGACGAATTGCGTCTAGTATGTCCGCAAATGCTACCAGTGCCAAGTGCAGGCCGATATGATAAAAGTGCCGCCAAACGAGCTTAATGCAACAAGCACACCTTGGCCATTCGCCGCCTGGGGAATGGATGTCATTGGTCTGATCGAGCCCACTGCTTCAAACGGGCACAGGTTTATTCTAGTGGCCACTGATTACTTTACAAAATGGGTAGAGGCTACATCTTACAAAGTTGTAACCAAGAAAGTCATCGCAGATTTTGTCAAAGATCGTACTGTTTGCCGATTCGGAGTTCCCGAGTCTATTGTTACTGATAATGCTGCCAATCTCAACAGTGATATGATGAAAGCCATGTGTGAAACTTTCAAAATCAAGCACTAGAATTCCACAGCCTATAGACCTCAGATGAATGGTGTCGTAGAAGCCGCCAACAAAAACATCAAGAAGATACTAAGGAAGATGGTAGAAAACCACAAACAATGGCACGAGAAGCTACCCTTTGCTTTGCTAGGATACCGCACTACAGTTCGCACATCAACTGAGGAAACTCCCTACATGCTGGTTTACGGTACCGAAGCTGTCATCCCAGCCGAGGTAGAGATTCCTTCTTTAAGAATCATACAGGAAGCTGAACTCAGCGATGCAGAATGGATTAGGATTCACGAAGAACAATTAGCCCTTATAGATGGAAAAAGGATGAATGCAGTGTGTCATGGTCAGCTTTATCAGAACAGAATGTCCAGAGCATTCAACAAAAGGGTCAAACCAAGGCAATTCGCACTAGGACAGCTGGTGCTGAAGAAGATCTTCCCACATCAAGATGAAGCCAAAAGGAAATTCTCTCCCAACTGGCAAGGTCCTTATATGGTTCACAGGGTGTTAACAGGAGGAGCACTCATACTCGCAGAAATGGACAGAGAAATCTGGCCAAAACCAATCAATTTGGACGCAGTCAAGAGATACTATGCTTAGATTATTTATATTTCCTCCTCTGATGTAATTGAACTACGCTTGACCTGATTCTCGTTTAAGAGGGGATACGTAGGCAGCCTTATGGGTTTGGTCATATCATGATAAAATTTCCATTCCCCCCCCCCCAAGATCAGAATCTGGGGAAGAATTTTAAGGAGGACCCTAGAAATTCCGGGGCAAGTCCAGCCGACGCCAACATATGCCGGACGATCACAAATCAGGTAAGAAACTAGGGCAGGATTTTGAGAAAGATTCTCAAAATTCTGAATAAGCTTCAACAAGACTCGTTACTTGCAAGTGGTCGAAGGATCATCTACCAAACCGGGGCAGCATTTTGAGGAGGACCCTTAAAATTCTAACATGAGTAAGCTGCAATGTCTCTGAAACATGTTACAGTCATTAGTTCATCTAAAAAATACTTGATATTTCAATATGTTTCTAAATAACTCTATTTTTTATCAATAATTGCATATTTTCGGAAACTCTATTTTCGTAACAGTCAGGTGTTACCCAGGAAAACTCAAATAAGGTCCCCAGAACTGAACAAAGCAAGCCAATAGACAAACGCACGAACCAACCTCCCCTCACAAAACATACAATTTTTCTTTGAACGCAGGTACATCAGACATAACGGTAACATCCATGAAAAATATACACGTAACAAGGTCACTATGAATCGGACCATCAGACACCGAATATATCTCCAGCTAAAACATATACTACTCTTATTTGCTACTCGCTATTTGCATGGGACTAAGCCCTGTCCCTCATACTTGCATGAGGCCAATCCTTGCCTCCCTATCTTGCATGAGGCCAATCCTTGCCTCCATATCTTGCATGAGGCTAATCCTTGCCTCCATATTTTCATGAGGCTAATCCTTTCCTCCCTATCTGCATGAGGCTAATCCTTCCCTCCATATTTTCCTGAGGCTAATCTCTGCCTCCATATTTGCATGAGGCTAATCCTTGCCTCCCTATCTCCATGAGGCTAATCCTTGCCTCCCCCATTTGCCTGAGGCTAATCCTTGCCTCCATATCTTGCATGAGGCTAATCCTTGCCTCCGTATTCGCATGAGGATAATCTCTGCCTCCCTATGTGCATGAGGCTAATCCTTGCCTCCCTATCTGCATGAGGCTAATCCTTGCCTCCCTTTCTACATGAAGCTAATCTTTGCCTCCATATCTTGCATGAGGCTAATGCTTGCCTCCATATTTGCTTGAGGTTAATCTTTGCCTCCATATTCGCATGAGGCTAATCTCTGCCTCCCTATCTGCATGAGGCTAATCCTTGCCTCCCTATCTGCATGAGGCTAATCCTTGCCTCCTTATCTGCATGAGGCTAATCCTTGCCTCCATATTTGCATGAGAATGAGGCTAGTCCTTGCCTCTCTATTTGCATGAGGTTAATCCTTGCTTCCCCCATTTGCCTGAGGCTAACCCCTGCCTCCGCATCCGCATGAGGCTAATCCCTGCCTCCACATTTTCATGAGGCTAATCCTTGCCTCCATATCTGCATAAGGCTAATCCCTGCCTCCACATTTGCATGAGGCTAATCCTTGCCTTCATATCTGCATGAGCCTAATCCGTGCCTCCATATTTGCATGAGGCTAATCCCTGCCTCCATATTTGCATGAGGCTAATCCCTGCCTCCGTGCTTGACGAGGCTATCACTGCCTCCACATCTGCATGAGGCTAATCCCTACCTCCGTATTTGCATGAGGCTAATCCCTGCCTCTTTATTTGCATCGGGACTAAGCATTGACCCTCCTTGCATAAGTATCGATCTATTCTGGTACTATCTATTTGTTTGGGCTAAGCTCTGCCCTTCATTTAAAAAGACTAAGCCTTGTCTTGGTAACATCATACTATTGCATCTCATGGGCTGAAATATCGCCAATCTGTCCAAAGGCGTCATAGTCTAAAGGCATCATCCTCATAGCCGGAAGACACCATACCATGGTCTGAGGATCTCTCAAATTTGCAGATCATTGTTCAAAGGCATCATGGTTCAGAGGCACCATCTTCATGGCCCGAGAACATCATTTCATGGCATACGAATCCCGCACTAAACAATTCATGGCCCAAGACATCATGGTTTGAGGACGTCATCCTTAACCGTCCAATGACAACTTTCATGGTCAAAAGGGAATCTGCATCATTTTTAAATTTTCGCACAAATACATGTTTGTAGCGTCTTTTATCTGCAGGTGACCGGTATGCAACCGCTATCCCAGCAGGAACAACCTCACTCCAGTTCTTTCAACTATCTCAAACTTGACCATTCACCATAACTACTCTCGCACCCATTCCTAAATCTCATATCCGTTCTTGTAATAACTTCATCGGTATATTCCGCCAATGAGTCCAGAACTACACATGGCCTGATTCCTATAAAACCAGGGATATGTAGGCAGCTCAAAGACCGGAGTCCGACCTCTATCTTTGAAAACATCCCATCCGATCAAAATTGGCCATCATGTTTTTACCTGAAAACTATTTCATCCTTCCTGGGTAAGGAGGGGCATCTTTCATCCTCGCCTGTTTCAGGCTGTTCTGGTTCAATTCTGAGTAAGATCTTCCTATGTCGCCTTAGATCTATGGATTTCGAAGCTTGTTTCTTCACCTCTGTGTTGTTCTTCTCGAAACCCTAATTTTTGTCCTTTGAACTTCTCAGATCTGTGCAAGATCTGAGATAGATCGAACTTATTTTACATGAGTTTTACAAGAACCTTCTGATTTTCGAATGGTTTTCCATTTTTTCTAAATTAGGGTTTCCCCGAAAATTTCTTTCTCCGAAACGTTTGATAATTTTGAGTGTTTAATCTTATGTTTCTTATGTGTTTTAACCGGTTTCGTATGATTTTTCTTTAACCCCAACTTGTTTATGCTAAAAACCCTAATTTTCGACATTTTGTTTGGATTCTGAGTTTGTCCGGTTTACTGTGTACTGACTTTGTCCTATGCTTTGGTTCCTGTAATTTTCTTTAGCCTAATTAGATGTCTTGCGATTTTTATCCTAATGTGCCTCTATTAAGGTTCTTGGTTCAACTTTTTACCGACTCTATGTGTCTATATTCATTTTTGCCTATTCATGTTAAACCTATATTTTTACACTTAAATCAGTGTTGATTTGAATTCTTGATTTATCAATCTGTTTCCTGACTATTCCTTTCTTGCCTTATTTGAGATTGACTGTGATACTTGCTGACTCCTTGTATGATTCTTTCCTTAATTAAACCCTTGACTATTGTACTCCGAAGCTCTTTATTTTTTGTTTGATTTGAACTCTTTTTCTTAATAAGATATCTGATTCTTACTTCTTTACTCGGTCTAATTGAACCTTGTCACGCCCCAAAACCAAGGGGCGCGACTGGCGCTCGACCGGGTAGCCCCAGTCAAGCGGACCTGGGTGCCTTTCCTAACCCACGTGTTACCCCGTGATTTCTATACCCATTATTCAAGTGAAATAGCCATTTATGATTAAACACATTCTTGCTTTACGTGGTCTGCAAGTTATACTGCCCAAATACAAAATAAGTACATAATCCACATTTCCTGTCTACGAAGCCTCTAGGGATACAAAAGAGTTTTACAATACTTGCCGGTAACAAGGCTCCGGCTATACCTTACACAAATACCAAAAATAAGACTCCGGGAAGAAAAGCGGTATGAGCCACGCAGGCCCCGAAAGGAAAGGGGCTCACCAATACAGCTGACGGAAAGTGGAGGAGGTGCTACTGTCGGTGGACTGGAGTACCTGCTATAGAACCACCTACAATCATAACAAGAATGTAGCGCCCCCGGCAAAAGGGACGTAAGTGTGAATTGTACTGGTATGTATGAACAAACTTTATCCCAAGTAAAATCAATCAATACGCAGATAACAAACAGTAATAGAATCAACAATCAAATGCACATGAAGGAATAACCAAAGCCAACAAGTTTCACAATCTCTCCTTTTTCCCTTTCAACATCATTTCATACTCAAGAGTTTCATACATTTTCATTTCAATAGTGAATATGATCACTTTTCCACCCTTATTACCTCGGCCACCCTTATCACCACAACCCACGCCTAATAACTTCATCTTGCGGCGCGTAACCCGATCCCACTGGACATTCATATTTAACACAACAACAATAGTTCACAGTTCAATCACATGGCTTCAGGCCATCCCGGATATCATTTCACAGCAACAATAACAATTTAAGTCATAACAATTCATGAAATAGGCCATCTTGCCCTAACACCCGTGAAGCAAACAAAATTCACAAATAGTCCACATAAGAAAAACATACCTATTACTCGTACACCAAACAGGGTGACTTTACAAAAGTTAAAGTTAGCCATGAATACCTTGAGTCGAATTTCCCTTTTTAACTTCTACTTTCAATTCACCAAACAACCTAGTACCGTCAATCTAGTTCACAAGTTAACACATATATCTTAGAATTGAAGTTCACAAATACAATTTGAACTTATTTAGGTGATCAACTGCTCTTTTTGCAAATCTTTACTCCTACCCAATTCCTCTTACTAGATTTTAGATGTTAAAGAACATGCATGTATGGTTCAACTTATATTTTCAAGAATCAATTCATGATAACCCCCCTTTTGTCTAAATTTGAAAACCAATGAAAAAGGGTTGGGGATTTTACCTGCAAGAACGAAGATGAAGATAATTACTCAAAATTTCCAGGCCTGGGTGACTTTGAAAATCAAATTGATAGAGATGAGACTTTCTCTCTCAGGAATCCTCCCTTCCCTCTCTCTACTTTTGTTCAGAAAATGGGTTAAAATGAAGGGTTGGGGTGTTTTATTGAAGAAGGGTTCGGGTTAAAAAATTAGAAAAATTGGAGCCCCGAGTCAGGTTTGCGATTGCATTTGCGATTGCAAAGTGGAAATGCAGCTCGCAGAATGGACTGCAAAAGTGCTCCCAAAATCTGATCATTCTGTCTGGGTTTGCGGTAGAAATGCAGTCTGCATACCCGTTCTGCGGTCGCATAATGCACCGCAGAACTGCCCTTTACAAAATTCTAAGATAATTATGCGACAACTATGCGGTCCGCATATCAGTTATGCGATCGCATAATGGACCGCATTATTGACCTCAAATTTGACTAACACACTTACTCACTTTGCGGTAGAAATACGGTCTGCATACTTGATTTGCGACCGCATTCTGGACCGCATAATAGCACTTTTCTGGAAAACTGTGATTCTTGATTTTTAATTGCTTAGATCAGTACAAAGGTTCCGAACTTCCTAACACACATTCATAACATGGCACTACGAGTTCCAAGTTTTGAGCACAAGTTTTCATGGGGCCTTACAAACCTGTTGCCTTAATTAGTTCCTGTCATTACCGTTGGTTGATTTTACTTAATTAAAGGAGAAAACTATATTGAATCTTCGTGTAATTGATTCTGAAATTTTTTAGTTACTGATTGTTGATTGTTTTACCTTATTTGCTCTGCTCTTGAGCTACTATATAAACTCTCTTTATTTTAACCTCTAGACGAACATTAGTTTCTCCACACTCTCACACTCTCAAAGGCTCTCTATTCTCTTCTATTACTTGTAATTCTCACTAATCCAGCCGGTTGTAAGCCAAGGCTGGCTATTTGCACCATCTCTTCTCTATACTCTGTATTCTCTCCTTGACTGGAATGTCCTGATTCAATTCACATTCCAAAACTATGTGTTTCTTTGTTGCTGCAGTTCATTAGTTGTGATTTCCAGTTCTATTTGCTATTTTGCTGTAACCAGCATGCTTAGATCACACTGCCTAATTACTGTATCACTTAGCATGTTTAAGTTTGTTTCTGTTAAAAGCTATAACTTGTATACTGTTTAGCATGCCCAATCCTGCTTTAGATAATTGCATGAATCCTATTTGTTCACTAGTTTGTCCAAGCTGCATTGTTTGTTTACTGTCTCACCCAACATGCCTAAATTCTGCTTGTTCTATGTGTGATTAGAATTTCTAAACTTTGAATTCTTCATGAAGTGCTTGTCTAATTTATTCATCTAAGTCTTACCTACTCTATTTCACTAATGAGATCCTGTTAAGACATCTAGCCCTTTCAAAGGTATTCTAGTTGTGTGTATTGGTCATGTCTAAGACCTATGTGTTCTCAACATATCTTTGTTGTAATCTTTGTAACTAAATTGTCAATTCCACATCTTCTTGAGGAATCTGTGTATTTGTTTGTTATCACTAAGGTGCATTCTATGTGTCCCCTACCCCTTTCTCCTTGTGTGAAGTCTGTTTGCCAAAGTGTTTTCTGAGGCTGTTCTGGGACTGGTATTCTGATTTCAAGATGTTCTTTTTCATGCCTTTCCAACTACTGTTTTACTCAAACCAGCACAGGTTTTCAGAAACTCTTTTTCATTCCTAAGACCTTCCTTTATACTGTTTACCAAACTCTTTCAAATCGTTATGCACTCTCACATCACTCTTAGATTACTAAGTCCTGCCCCTCTGGTATGTGTACTGCCTTGAGACCCTTGAGATCTCTCAGAACTCTGGCATATCAGGGCTGGCATTTTCACACTGCACATAAATCAGTTCTTATTTGAGAAAGGACTGTGTGTGAGCACTGCCCGGGATCCTTGAGGTCCTTAGGGAACTCTGACACACTTAGACATGAAATTGGCTATGGAACTTTGAGCACTTGAGGCTACTGAAGGCGCGGAAACTACTTTGGGCCTACTTCAGGCTCCCTATAGTTTAACGTATATTTTTATTTATGTAATTCATTCAATTCTTGGTCTGTAATAATTAATTGTAAACAAACATTGGGGTGACCAGTAAAAAGGGAGGGTAGTTGTATATTGTGGGTAAAGTTGGGTAGATAACATGCCTATAGGGTTTATTTTGATTTACATGTGCTGTGTTAGATAATCAGCCTATAGGATTTCTTGGTTGAAAAATTCTACCTGCTCCATTTCATATAATTAGATACCATGCCTATTGGATTTAAATCAGCTTTAATTAGATCTAAAACCAGTTTAACTCATGTTTGTATATTCTGAATCATTAACCAATCCGTTCGTTTCTTTAATAAGTTTTCAACGCAGCATTAATCAATATCATTAGAAAGCATGCCTATAGGATTCAAATTGCCCGCTTAAGGTTGCTTACTATTTTACTACATTACTAATCAATGATTAGATACCATGCTCATAGGACATCACTATTATACGCCTAGGCAAGCCTACAGTGCGACTAAAATTCTGCAAACTATAAAACTACGCCTTGTATTTGAGACTGCTCACATTCAACAGGTTTAAGAATCAGTAGGAAAATGGATTAAGTTCTTTTACACCTTGGTCCTAAGTCAATACTACATATTCTCTGCTTACCTAGATATCCTGTTCTAGGGCCTCTATTAAATACCTAAACTATGTTTAAGACGTGCACTTGCTTGCTCTGTTTGCGGAGGTAAATGTGAGCCTTTAATTGTTCTCTCTTTAGTGCAGTCCTAATTGTTTTTGGTTGACGCCTAGATTTTTCTCCTTTAAGTACCTTAGGAGGGTCTAGAACTACCTAAATTAGAGGTCCTAAATGCCTGCAGGGCCACAAGGAAGGGACGGGTAGTGCACGCATAGGATATCTTTCAAGGTTGCTAGAACGCTATATGCTA
Source organism: Nicotiana attenuata (assembly GCF_001879085.1). Taxonomy (NCBI): domain Eukaryota; kingdom Viridiplantae; phylum Streptophyta; class Magnoliopsida; order Solanales; family Solanaceae; genus Nicotiana; species Nicotiana attenuata. Next base: position 23,502 of record NW_017672269.1, read on the forward strand.
TGACCACGGGGAGGGAATTGGGTAGTAAGGATATGATGACTACGCACTAATGTCACGTGTAGCCCCTCATTAAGGAGTGATTACCAGGCATTGTGTGGGTATGATCCTATAGGCTAATAAACCTAGGACCCCACTTTCCCAACTCCCATTGATTAAATGAATTCACTTTTCTTAACATATGTGCAAGTTGTTCAAATCTCTCTCTTGCTCCCATTACCTGAATCGTACCTGCATTTAGAATATGTAAACTTGCCTTCATTTGCAAATATGTGTTGAAACTATTTACTTGTTCAAAATGACTGATTCATATAAGTTCGGCCGGGATCCACCTTTGAGGACCGCGAGGGGTGCCTAACACCTTCCCTTCGATGTTATTTCGAGCCCTTAACCTAATCTCTGGTAATGCAACTAGTTGCATACTTTAGTTGCCCTAATGCACCATAATCCGTTAGGTGGCGATTCAAATACCCAATTCCCAGAAGGAAACGATTTGTTCCCATTGAAATGTCAAAACCCAGACTTCCCCGCGAAGGGGGAAAAAAGGGCGCGCGACAGTGAGAACTCTATATAACAGCATCCCTATTGTCACGACCTAAAACCAACCCGTCGTGATGAATCCTAACATAGTACTAGGCAAGCCGACTACTCAGACATTTCCAACACTTTAAGTCTTTGAAAGATACTAAAACAATTTAATTAAAGGAAAATATTTTAAAAACAGAATAGAAAATCATAACTCAATACATAATTTCTTCCCAACCGGGTTGTCACTGAGTACATGAGCATCTACACAATGGCATAGTCTGGTACACTGTCTATACAGTAAAAACTGAAAGATAAGGGAGGAGAGTCATGGTCTACGGATGGCAAGCAACTACCTCGATGATCTCCGAAGGTCTAGACTCTGCAAATCAACAATCATCGTGACCGGAAGCACCTGGATCTGCACACGAGGTGCAGGGTGTAGCGTAAGTACAACCAACTCAATAAGTAACAAATCTAACCTCTGGACTGAAACTAGTGACGAGTCCAATTATTACATTCCACTTTCAACATCTAAAAGTACGGAAAGTTACAGAAAATATGATAGTGATATCTCAGAAATTCATAGTCTACAAGTGAAGGCACAAGAATTTAGACATGCTTTCAACATGAATTTAGACATGCTTTCAAATTTTACAACAAAACTTAACACATAACAGGGCAGATCCAGCCAAGAACAGATGTAACGACCTGGCAGGTCGTTTCATGAGTACAGCCCCGCTTCTCCCATTTCTACTTCTTTATGTGTTGTTCAGATGCATTTCATCATATCGTGTTGGTTGTTCTGTGTCTGGAGTGGTCTTGGAGTGAAATGAGACACTTAGTCTCTAATTTATGAGCTTAAGTTGGAAAAGTCAACCGGATATTGACATATGTATATAAGGTCTCGGATGTGAATTCTGATGGTTCAGATAGCTTAGTTAGGTGATTTTGGACTTAGGAGTGTGTTGGCAATGTAATTTGGAGGTCCGTGGTAGATTTAGGCTTGAATTGGCGAAATTGGAAATTTTGAGCTTTCCGGTCGATAGTGGAAATCTTGATATCGGGGTCGGAATGGAATTTTTGATATTTGAGTAGGTCCGTTGTGTAATTTTTGACGTGTGTGCAAAATTTCAGGTCATTCGGATGAGGTTTGATAGGTTTTTGCGTCGTTTGCAGAATTCAGAAGTTTGGAAATTCTTAGGCTTGAATCCTAGGGTAATTTGGTGTTTTGATGTTTTTTTTTACTGTACCGAAGGTTGGAATAAGTTTGAATGGTGATATGATACTTGTGAGTATGTTTGGTTGAGGTCTAGAGGGCCTCGGGATGGATTCGGATGGTTAACGGAAAGATTGGACTTGGTTTTGAGCAGCTAAAGCTGCTGCTTCTGTCATATCCGCACCTGCGGATTAGGGACTGCAGGTGCGAGAGCGAGGCCGCAGATGCAGAGGATTGGAAGCTGAGGCAAATCCGCAGGTGCGCACAAAGGACCGCACCGGCGTGACCGTAGACGCGGATGTGGACCGTAGAAGCGGGATTTCCTGAGTTAAGTGAAAACTACACCTGCGATGGTTTTTCCGTAGGTGCGGCGTCGCTGAAGCGACTAGGAGATCGCAGATGCAGAAATCGCTGGGCAAGAAACTATAAAAGCCTCACTTCGCGAATTTAAGCCATTTTCTTTACCATTTTTGGAAGAGTTAGAGCTTGGGGACTGTGATTGCAAGGGGAAATTAAGTGTTTTCAGTGAGGTAAGCTACTTGGACCTTGTATGTTGTGTTTATGGCAACTATTCCATTGTTTAATCATGATTTTTGGGGAGAAAGTTGGGAGATTAAGGCTTGAAATTGGAGAGTTTAAATTGGGAATTTGAGGGGCCATTTGAGGTCCGATTTTGATGATTTTTATATGTATAGACTCGTGAGAGGATAAGGATTCTAGTGTTGTGATTTTTACCGGATTCCGAGACGTGGGCCCGGGGGTCGGGTTTAGCCTATTTCGGGAATTTTTATTTAATTTGATAATTTTCGCGTGGGCTTTGTTCCTTTTGCATGTATTGATGATATGATTCTGATTTTGGATAGATTCGGGGCGATTTGAGGCCGAGTCGAGAAGCAAGGGCATTGCGGAGTAGATTTTTGTCCGGTTCGAGGTAAGTAACGATCATAAAGCTAGACCTAAGGATATGAAACCCCGAAATTTCGTCCAATTTTGATAAATAAGGTGACACACATGCTAGGTGACGGGTGTGTGGGCGTGCACCCGTAGGGATTGCGACTTGGTCCGTCCCATGGCAATTGTGGAGTTGCATAGTTTGATAAACTCTATAAGATATCTATGTGTTTTAGAAATAATTTGTTAACTTGGGCTGAATGCCATATTTGGGGCCTTGTGCCGTACTGTCTAGAACCTCAGGGGTATTTTACTGTTATCCTCACATTGTTTTGATAGAAAGCATTATCCTCAGTCATGGTTATTACCCGTTTATTGTTAAATCTTGTTCATCACACTATTTTAATATTTATGAAAGTGTTTTGGGACGAGTTCCCTAAGTTTGCACTGAGATGCCCGAATGGCTTGTGAGACTGATGAGTGAGTGTGGCCGAGGGCCGGATTGTGAGGATAGTTATGGATCTGGCTGCACGCCGCAGAGTTATATATATATATATATGGATCGGGATACACGCTGCGGCGATATAGCGATTGGGCTGCAGGAGCCCCTCCGGAGTCTGTACACCCCCACTGAGCGCAGTCGACTATATATTTATGGATCGGGCTGCATGCCGCAGCAGTTATTATAAGATATCTATTGAGCATGAGTGCTGATTGATGAGAATTGAGTCACGAGTGATTGAGAGGCTTGCTTGAGGGGCTATATATATGAGGGATACTTTGCCCGAGGGGCTTGTTTTATGAAAATACTGTTTTCACTCTTCTTTCTACTAAGCCTCTATTGAAAATGTTGAACAAATGTTTTAACAACTTTCTATGAAACTGGAGTTTTTACTGGATGCTCACAATTAAATTACAGATTTATTCTTGTTATTCCCACTGAGGTTTGCTTATGTTATGGTATGTATATGATTTTAAGTGCTCGTCACTGCACTCAGCCTTTATTTATAATCGTTACTTACTGAGTTGGCGTACTCACGTTACTCCCTACACCTTGTGTGCAGATCCAGGTGCCAGAGCATTCGAGTGAGAGCTGTTTCTCTCTTTCAGAGCGTTTAGGAGTTAGCAAGGTAGCCACATGGCGTCCGCAACCCTGACTTTCTCCTTCCTATCTTTTAGTATTTGTTTTTATTAGACTCATCTTGTATTGATTAGTCAGTTTCAGATTATATTTTAGCGGCTCATTACTAGTGACACCGGGATCGGGCAGTGATTGATGTTTTGCATATGTAACGACCCGGCCGGTCATTTCATGAGTTACCGCTCCATTTTCCCCTTTTCTGCTTCTTTATGCTTTGTTCATCTGTGTGATATGGTATCGGGTTGGTTGGTTCGAATTCGGAATGGTTTTGGAAAGGTTTGAGACACTTAGTCTCTTAAGTTGGCCTTTTAGTTGGAAAAGTCAACCGGAAGTTGACTTGTGAGTAAATAATCTCAGAATTTTGTCTATATGATTCGTATAGCTTCGGGAGGTGATTTGGGACTTAGGAGCATGACCGGAATGTGTTTTGGAGGTCCGGAGTAGATTTAGGCTTGAATTGGCAAAATTGGAATTTTCGCATTATCTGGTTGGTAGCGGAGATTTTGATATAGGGGTCGGAATGGAATTCTGAAAGTTGGAGCAGGTCCGTTGTGTCATTTAGGACGTGTGTGCAAAATTTTAGGTCATTCAGACGAGGTTTGATAGACTTTTTGATCGAAATCGGAATTCGGATGTTTTTGGAGTTCATAGGCTTTAATCTGTGGTTGATCTGATGTTTTGATGTTGTTTTGAGTGTTCCAAAGATTGGAACAAGTTTTAATGATGTTGTGGGATGTGTCGGCATGTCTAGTTAAGGTCCCGGGGCCTCGGGTGAGTTTCGGGTGGTTAAACGGATCAAATTCATGTTTGAGAAGTTGCAAATTTTCTGCTGTCTGTGTTGTAGAGTTTTGGCCTTCGCGTTCGCGAGAGGGCTCTCGCGTTCGCGAAGGGATGAGTAGTGAGGCAGGAAATTTAGCCTTCTCGTTCGCGTTGTTGGTTCCGCGTTCGCGAAGGGAGAGGCTCAGTGTGCGTTACGAACGCGATGTAGGTCACGCGTTCGCGTAGAGTAATTGGAGCAGCTGGGGTCCTGGTCATTTGTGCTTCGCGTTCGCGCTTGGTGTGTCGCGTTCGTGGTGGTCTGAGAAGCTGAAGCTTCGCGTTCGCATTAGGGAGGTCGTGTTCGCGTTAGGGAGGTCGCGTTCGCGTAAGAGGATTTTTGGTCAATGAGTTTTTGTGCTTTGCGAACGCGAGGCTTTGACCGCGTTCGTGAAGAAGAAAAGGGTCACCTGGGCAGAATGTTTAAAAAGCCATCTTTCGCGATTTTCGGCCATAGTTCACCACTTTTGAGTCGGTTTTGGAGCTTCTTGAGGGAGATTGAAGAGGGAATTCAAGGAACTTGTTTGAGGTAATATTATTGAACCTAAAACTCGATTCTATGTTGATTCTTACTGGTTTAAACATGAAATTTGTGGAATCTAAAGCCTAAAATTGAAGAACTAGGGCTTGAAATTGGATACCTTTGATTAGGGATTTGAGGGGCTATTTTTGGTCGGATTTTGGTATATTTGATATGTACGAACTCATGAGAGTGTAAGGATTCTATTGATGTGACTTTTAACGGATTTCGAGACGTGCGCCTAGGGGTTGGGTTTGGCCCATTTCGGGATTCTTGATGTAAATTGGTTATTTTCTAGTGGACTTTGTTCCCTTAGCACTTTTTGATGGTATAAATCTATTATTGGTTAGATTTGGAGCATTCGGAGGCCGAGTCTAGAGGCAAAGGCATCGTGGGCTAGAGTTTGGACCGGATAGAGGTAAGTAATGATTGTAAATGTTGTCATGAGGGTATGGAACCCCGGATTTCACATTGTTGTGCTATATTGAGGTGACGCACACGCTAGATGACGAGCGTGGGGTCGTGCACCGTTGGGAATTATGACTGGGTCCATCCGGTACGACTATTAAGTTGCGTGTTTAATTGGAAACTGTTTGTTATTATTATATTTTGGAAAAATATTACTATGTTTGGGGCTAAATGCCGTGTCTGGGCCTTGTGCCGATTGTTTGGACCCTTAGGGGCTTTTTACTACTGTTTCCTCACTGTTTTGGTAATATTTACACTCAGTCATGCTATACTTTCACTAATTTCATAACTCGGGTTTTATTTACTCCTTTTGTTGTTATAAATGATATTTTGAGCCGAGTACCTATTTTTACTGTTTGCCCGAGGGGCTTGAGTGGGATGTGACTGAGTGAGGCCGAGGGCCTGTGATGTGAGGATATCATGGGATTGGGCTGCGCGCTGCAGCATGTGGTATTGAATTGTGATATATGAGAGGCGGAGGGCCTGATTATTATGCCATAAGGTGGCTTGTGATTGTTAAGAGGCCGATGGCCTCTTTGATTATGACACGAGATGGCTTGTTATAGCGCTTGGGTTGTAGGAGCCCCTCCAGGAATCTGTACACCCCCACTGAGCGTGGGTACCCAGTATGAGATGTAATATTGCCCGAGGGGCTGTTGTTGTTTCATGTTATTGCCTGAGGGGCTGATTACGAGTGATTCTGAGGTAGCCCGAGGGGCTGGTTCTGTTAATATTTTGCCCGAGGGGCGGTTGTTGATTTATGTTGTTGCCCGAGGGGCTGTTTACATTTTTATTCTTTTACTCACTGTCTTCGTCACTCATTTAAAATTGTTGAAAGAAGTTTTGAAAAGGATTTTATTGAACTGAAACGTTTTTACGAGTTCATTGTTTTTATTGCATTGTTTTGGTATTATACTGTTTGCTGTAGCATTATGACGTGGCTTGCGTCTTTTCTTACTATACAGCTTCCTTTACTTTTATTACTTACTGAGTTGGCATACTCACATTACTCCCTGCACCCTGTGTGCAAATCCATGAGTCTCAGGTCACGCTAGCGAGTGCTAATTTGTCTTCCAGTAGGCTTTCGAGTTGACTAGGTAGCTGCTTGGCATTCGCACCCAGTGCTTCTCCCTCCTATCATTATTCCGTTTTGTATTAGGTTTGTTTCAGACTATGTTGTCTTTTCATATTCCTAGACGAGTTGTAGATGCTCATGACTGGTGATACCCCGATGTCGGGCTGTGTTTTCTTTCTGCACTATTCTATTCTACCTTATATTTTGGGATTTTAGCTTAATAATGACTTTTAAATGACTTATTATAATTGTTGGGTTGGTTTTGGGGTTTGTGTCGGCTGGCCTAGTTTCATGATAGGCGGCAACACGGCCAGGTCCGTTTTAGGGTCGTGACAACATATTTGTTTCCGCTTGTTTTGAAATGTTTAAACAAAAGCTTTGTGATAATATCTGATTAGTAAATGAATTAAGAAAAAGACCCTTTATGTATTAAATGTCGAATCGGCTGGCCTAGTACTGCGATAAGCGCGATCACGACCAGGGTTGTTTGGGGTCGTGACAAGTTGATATCAGAGCCTAGGTTACATAGGTCTCACCAGTCTTGAGTCAGTTTAGTAGAGTCTTGCAGATCGGTACGGAGAAGTCAGTACTTATCTTAGGCTGCAGAACCTTTAGGAAAAATTTCACATTCTTGAATTCCTGCCAAGCAAATTATGTTGATTCTGGTAACTAAACTCCAGTTATTATATTCTCTCACGGATGGTGAGGACACGTGCTACCGGACAGGACGGACGACCACCAGTACCACCAGTAGGGCCACTAGAGGCCGAGGTCGCGGTCGAGGCTGTGGTAGGGGTAGGGGTGTAGCCCACACAACAGCTAGGGCAGCACCTGCAGATCCACTAGTCGCCCTAATTCACGATCAGGTCTCAGTTGCGGATGCTCCAGCAGGACCATCTATAACAACCCGGCCGGTCCTTTTAAGAATTAACGCCCCGATCCCCTATTAACTACTTTCCCCATGTTTATTTCTGCTATTGTGAGTTGCCGGGAGAATTCGTTTGGAGTTTCAGGGAGTTTTGGGACACTTAGTCCCTAAATGAGAGCTTAAGCTTTTGAATTTGGACCGTAGTTGGATCAGTGTAAAGACGGCCTCGGAATGGAATTTTGTTGGTTCTGTTAGCTCCGTTGGGTGATTTCGGGATTAGGGGCGTGTTCAGATTGTGTTTTGGAGGTTCATAGCTTATTTAGGCTTGAAATGCCGAAAGTTGAATTTTTGAAGTTTCCGGTTCGATAGTGAGATTTTGATATCGGGGTCAGAATGGAATTCCAGAAGTTAGAGTAGGTCCGTCGTGTTATTTGGGACGTGTGTTCAAAATTTCAGGTCATTCGGACGACGTTTGATAGACTTTTTGATCGAAAGCGGAATTCAATAGTTTTGGGAATCCTTAGGCTAGGATTGGAGAGTGATTTGCGGTTTTAGCATTGTTTGATGTGATTCGAGGGTTGGAATAAGTTCGTATGATGTTTTAGGATTGGTTGGCATGTTTGGTTGAGGTGCCGAGGGCCTCGGGTGAGTTTCGGGTGCTTAACGGAAGTTGAATTGGACTTAGGAAAAATCTGAAGTTGGCTGGATCTGTCATAACCGCACTTGCATGCATGGGACCGCAGGTGCGGGCCCGCAGAAGCGATGGAGAAGCCGCAGATGCGGCTGGGTGTTTGGAGCTCTGAAGTTGCAGGTGCGAGAGCTGGAGCGCACCTGCGAGACTGCAGGTGCGGTAGAAGAAGCGCAGGTGCGGCTTGGTACTTTAAGTGAATTCTCGCAGATGCACACCTGGAACCGCAGGTGCAGGTATGCAGGTGCGAGGTCAAGGCTGCAAGTGCGGAAACCCTGGGCCAGAACCTATATAAGGTTTCAGTCGCAATTTTTGCCCATTCATTCACCATTTTCATCCGGATTTTGAGCTTTTTGGGAGGTTTTTGAGAGAGAATTCAAGGGAGCTTCGAGGAGGTAAGGTTTTTGGAACCCAAACTCGTTATTATGGTATTTTTCTACTGATTTGGCAAGAAATTTATGGAAAATAAGGGTTAAATTTGGGGGCTTAGGGTTTGAAATTGGAGACTTGGAATTAGGGATTTGAGGGGTTGTTTGTGGTCCGATTTTCGTGTATTTGGTATGTATGAACTCGTGAGAGTGTGAGGATTCTAGTTTTGCAAATTTTATCCGATTTCGAGACGTGGGCCCGGGGGATTTTTTGGGGGATTGTCCTAATTTTGCGTGTTAGCTTCGAAATAATTAGTTGAATTAGTTACTTGAAGTTATATTTACACTATGCAATTACTTTGAATAGATTTGGGCCATTTGCAGTCAGGTACTCGTGGCAAGAACGTGATATCGAGTTGATTGAGTTGGTTCGAGGTAAGTAGCTTGCCTAACCTTGTGTGGGGGAACTCCCCTTAGGATTTGGTATTGTGGATATATGAAATGCCTTGTACGTGAGATGACGAGTGCGTACATGTGCTAATTGTTGAAAATCCTATTTTCATTAAGTAACTATAACTGTGTTTTCTTCCCTGTTTATACTACTTGCAATTTAAGCCTACTATTAGCTTAGGGAAGCATGTCTAAGTGACTTAATTGCTTTACTTGCTCAAACTGCTTTATTGAATTATGTGTGGCATGCTAGGTTAGAAATACTTGTCTTACCTTGGTATGAAATTGGATTGAGTTGAATATTCTTCGTGTTGCTGCTGTCTGTTTACTTTGGGACTACGGGCGATATCTCGGTAGATCCCCCTTGCCTGTTTATTGGACTACGGATTGGTATTCCGATAGATCCCCCGCGCATTATGTGTTGGACTACGGGACGACACCCCGGAGATCCACTGGATATTTACATTTGGGGACTATAGGACGGTATCCTGGTAGATCCCCGGTTGCTGGATATTTACATTTGGGGACTACAGGACGGTATCCTGGTAGATTCCCGGCTGCTATCTCTGTGTGGAGTTACTTTCTTTCTGTGATTTTCTCTCTGTTGTATTTGTTGTTATTCTTATTATCCTATGTTACTTCATATTGTTTCATTTCTTTATATATATAAGTATATGACAGGTAGGGCCCTGACCTTCCTCGTCACTACTCGATCGAGGTTAGGCTTGGCACTTACTGGGTACCGTCGTGGTGTACTCATGCCCTTTCCTGCACATGATTTTCGTGTGCAGATCCAGGTTCATCGGCTTAGCCATACTGTTAGCGAGGCGAGGCTACCTTTTAGAGACTTTGAGGTATATCTGCCGCGTCCGCAGATCGAGGAGTCTCTCTGTATTCCCTCTGTTAGCTTTAGGTCTTCTACTTTCTGTTGACTAGATATTTCGGAGTTAGAACTTTATGTAAATTTTCTCAGCTTGTGATTTCATGAGATTCCGGGTTTTGGGAGTTGATTCAGTTTGACAGTTTATATTTGTATATGCTGAGCGGCATCCTAAACGCTTTATTTATGTTTATTCCGCAATTTTGGTTAGTTTTATCTTTAATTTTCCTTTTTCCGCAAATTGCTAGTCTTACCTAGTCGTAGAGACTAGGTGCCATCACGACAGTTCACGGAGGGCAAACTCGAGTCGTGACAAGTTGGCATTAGAGCTCTGTGTTTGTAGGAGTCATGAATCACAAGCCGGTTTATTAGTGTCCCGCGGATCGGTACGGAGACGTTGGTACTTATCTACGATAGGCTAAGTAACTGTTAAGAAAATTCCACTTCATTTGAATTCCTTGTCGTGCGAGATTTTTAATATCGAAATTCTAAACTTTTGTCTTCTATTCTCTCTCAGATGTTGAGCACACGTGCTACCGGAGGTGACCAGACACCCGCGCCCCCTGCGAGAGCCGTCAGAGGTCGGGGCCGGGGTAGAGGCCGAAGACGCACACGCGGTGCGGCCCGAGAACCCGCGTGAGCTGCTACAGAGGAGCCACCAGTAGTTCCAGCCGGAGCCCAGGCGCCTGACACGCCTACTGCTACTACTTTCCAGCTCTCCAAGAGACTCTTGCGCAGTTTATGAGCATGTACACTACTCTAGCTCAGGCAGGGTTGCTTCCCCTTGCTGTAGCTACATCCCAGGCCGGGGGAGGAGCATAGGCTCCCGCTGCCCCCACTCCCGAGCAGCGAGTGCATGTTGAGCAGGTCCCAGAGATTATACCAGCACAGCCTGTAGCCCCAGCTCAGCCAGAGAAAAGGGCAGTAGCTTCAGAGGAGGAACAGAAGAGGCTTGAGAGGTTCCTGAAGTATCAGCCTCCTATATTCAATGGACTAGCATCAGATGATGCTCGGGGATTTCTAGAGGAGTGCTACCGTATCCTCCGTACCATGGGTATATCAGGACCGAGCGGGGTTTCCTTCACTACCTTCCATCTTCGAGGAGCTTCTTATCTGTGGTGGCGTACTTATGATTTAGACAGTCCAGATGAGGCAGCTTCCCTGACTTGGACTCAGTTTTCAGATATGTTCTTGAGAGAGTATGTTCCTCAGAGCCTCAGGGACGTATGGTGCGTAGAGTTTGAGCATTTGTGCTAGGGTACTATGATTGTCTCGGAGTATGTTGTACGTTTCACTGACTTGGCTAGACATGCACCAACTTTGGTTTCTACTGTTCGCGAGAGAGTTCGCCGGTTCATTGAGAGGCTTATTCCCAGCATCAGGTCCAACATAGCTCGGGAGTTGGAGATAGATATTTCTTATGAGCAGGTGGTGAGCATTGCTAGGAGAGTAGAGGGTATGCATGCTTGGGACAGAGAGGAGAGGGAGGCCAAGAGGTCTCAAGAGTCGAGCCATTATTCTGGTACTCGTGCCCCAGCTACGGCTCGTCATGGTAGGGGTTATATGAGTCGCCTCGTTCATTCAGCTCTTTCAGCAGCCAGTGGTATTCCAGCTCATTCTAGACCCCAGGAGCCCTATTACGCACCTCCAGTATCTAGTACGCCTCTTGCACGGGGTGCTTTCAGTGGTCAGTCCAGCAGACCTGGACCGAGCCAGTCATAGCCACCACGTCCTCCCAGAGCTTGTTTTGAGTGTGGTAACATATGCCATATGGTGAGGGATTGTCGCAGACTTGGGAGGGGTGCACCTCCACAGACTTCTTAGACACAGCGTGCCCCGTAGAGTTCCCAGGCTATGGTTACAGCACCAGTTGCTACCCCACCTGCCCTGCCAGCTAGAAATGGAGGTTGGGGAGGTAGAGGTCGCCCTAAAGGGGGATGGCAAGCCAGATACTATGCCCTTCCTGCCCGTACTGAGGCTGTCGCCTCCGATTCTGTCATTACAGGTATTATCCTGGTCTGTCATAGAGATGCATCGGTTTTATTCGATCCAGGCTCCACTTATTCTTATGTGTCCTCTTATTTTGCCCCGCATTTCAGCGTATCTCGGGGTTCCTTGAGTTCTCCTATTTATCTTTCTATTCATGTTGGAGATTCTCTTATTGTGGACCACATTTATCGATCGTTTTTTATTTCTCTTAGTGGTTTTGAGACCAGAGCCGATTTGTTATTGCTCGGCATGGTAGACTTTGATGTTATCTTGGGCATGGACAGGTTGTCTCCCCATTATGCTATTCTTGTTTGTCACGCAAAAATCGTGACGCTGGCTATGCCAGGTGTACCGTGAGTAGAGTGGAGGGGTACCTTAGATCATACTTCTAGTAGAGTTATTTCATACCTTTAGGCTCCGCGTATGGTTGAGAAGGGGTGTGACGCGTATCTAGCTTATGTGAGAGATGTCAGTATTGATACCCCTACAGTTGATTCAGTCCTAGTAGTACGGGATTTCTCTGATGTGTTTCCAGCTGATCTTCTAGGCATGCCGCCCGATAGAGATATTGATTTTGGCATTGATCTGTTGTCGGGCACTCAGCCCATTTCTATTCCTCCGTACCATATGGCTCCTCTTGAGTTGAAGGATTTGAAGGAGCAGTTACAGGAATTGCTTGATAAGGGTTTCATTCGGCCCAGTGTATCACCTTGGGGTGCTCCTGTCTTGTTTATGAAGAAAAAGGATGGTTCTATGCGTATGTGCATTAATTATCGCCAGTTGAACAAGGTTACAGTAAAGAACCGTTATCCTTTGCCTCGTATTGATGATCTGTTTGATCAGTTACAGGGTGCTCGTGTATTTTCTAAAATTGACTTGCGTTTAGGCTATCATCAATTGAAGATTCGGGAGCGAATATCCCGAAGAATGCCTTCAGGACTCGGTATGGTCATTACGAGTTCCTTGTTATGTCCTTTGGGCTAACCAATGCCCCAGCAGCCTTTATGCATTTGATGCACAGTGTGTTCCGGCCATATGTTGACTCATTCGTCATTTTCTTTATTGATGACATTCTGGTATACTCCCGGAGTCCAGAAGATCAGGAGCAGCACCTGAGGACAGTGCTTTAGACATTGAGAGAAAAGAAGTTATATGCTAAGTTCTCGAAATGTGAGTTTTGGTTGGATTCCGTGGCATTCTTTGGTCACGTGGTATCTAGTGAGAGGATAAAGGTGGATCCGAAGAAAGTGGAAGCGGTGTAGAGTTGGCCCAGACCATCGTCAGCTATAGAGATCTGTAGATTTCTTGGCTTGGCAGGTTATTACCGCCGATTTGGTGAGGGATTTTCATCCATTGCAGCACCTATGACCAGGCTGACCCAGAAGGGTGTTCCATTCCAGTGGAGGGAAAAGTGTGAGGAAAGCTTTCAGAAGCTCAAGACAGCTTTGACTACAGCTCCAGTTTTGATATTGCTTATCGGTTCGGGGTCCTATACTGTTTATTGTGATTCCTTGAGGATTGGCCTTGGAGCGGTATTGATGTAGGAGGGTAGGGTGATTGCCTACCCATCCAGACAGTTGAAGTTACATGAGAAGAATTATCCTGTCCATGATCTCGAGTTAGCTGCTATTGTTCACGTCTTGAAGATCTGGCGTCATTATTTGTACGGTGTGCCTTGTGAGATTTATACTGATCACCGGAGTTTGCAGCATCTGTTCAAGCAGAAGGACCTTAATTTGCGCCATAGGAGGTGGTTAGAGCTGCTGAAGGACTATGACATCACTACCTTGTATCACCCGGGCAAGGCCAATATGGTGGCCGATGCTTTGAGTCGTTGGGCGGAGAGTTTGGGGAGTTCGGCCTATCTACGAACAGCGGAGAGGCCCATGGCGATGGATGCTCAGGCCTTAGCCAGCTAGTTTGTGAGATTGGATCTTTCGGATCCCAGTCGGGTCCTTGCTTGTTTGGTTTCTCGGTCTTCCTTGTTCGATCGTATCCGGGAGCATCAGTTTGATGATCCTCAATTGCTTGTCCTCAAGGACAAGGTTCTGTGAGGTGATGCCAGAGATGTTACCATTGGTGATGACGGGGTATTGAGGATGCAGGGTCGGATTTTTGTACCATATGTTGATGGGCTTCGGGAGTTGATTCTAGAGGAGGCCTATAGTTCGTGGTATTCCATCCATCCGGGTGCCGCGAAGATGTACCAGGATTTGATACAGCACTATTGGTGGATACGGTTGAAGAAAGATATAGTTGGGTTTGTAGCTCGGTGCCTCAGTTGTCAGCGGGTAAAGTATGAGCACCAGAGGTCGGGTGGGTTGCTTCAGCAGATAGAGATTCTGGAATGGAAGTGGGAGCGGATTACCATGGACTTCGTAGTTGGGCTCCCACGGACTTTGAGGAAGATCGATACCATTTGGGTGATTCTGGATCGGCTGACCAAGTCCGCGCACTTCATTCCTGTGTGTACTACCTATTCTTCGAAGTTGATGGCGGAGATTTATATCCGGGAGATTGTTCGTCTGCGTGGTATTCCAGTTTCCATCATATAAGACAGAGGTACTCAATTCACATCGCGGTTCTGGAGGGTCGTACAACATAAGTTGGGCACTCGGGCGGGTTGAGCACAACATTTCACCCCTAAACGGACAGACAGTCCGAGTGCACTATTCAGATCCTTGAGGATATGCTCCGTGCGTGTCTGATGGAGTTTGGAGGTTCTTGGGATTACTTCTTGCCACTGGCTGAGTTCGCCTACAACAACAACTACCAGTCCAACATTCAGATGGCACCGTATAAAGCCTTGTATGGTAGACGGTGTAGGTCCCCGGTGGGTTGGTTTGAGACGGGTGAGGCTAGATTATTAGGCACCGACTTGGTTCAGGATGCCTTGGAGAAGGTTAAGGTGATTCAGGATAGACTTCGTATAGCCCAGTCTAGACAGAAGAGTTATGCAGACCGGAAGGTTTTTGATGTTTCCTATATGGTTGGAGAACGGGTCTTGCTTTGGGTTTCGCCTATGAAGAGCGTTATGAGATTTGGGAAGAAAGGGAAATTTAGTCCGATGTTTATTGGTCCTTTTGAGATATTAAGGCGTGTCGGGGAGGTTGCTTATGAGCTTGCCTTACCTCCCAGCTTGGCAGGAGTTCATCTGATATTTCATGTTTCGATGCTCCGGAGGTATCACGGTGATCCGTCACACGTGTTGGATTTCAGTTCAATCCAGTTGGACAAGGATCTATCTTACATTGAGGAGCCAGTAGTGAAATTGGACAGGAAGGTGCGGAAGCTGAGGTCAAAGAACATTGCATCAGTGAAGGTTTAGTAGCGGGATCGGCCGGTCGAGGAGGCAACTTGAGAGACTGAGCAGGATATGCGCAGCCGTTACCCTCATCTTTTCACCACTTCAGGTATGTCTCTATGCTCGTTCGAGGACGAACGAATGTTTTAAGAGGGGGAGGATGTAACGACCCGCCCGGTCGTTTTAAGAATTAACGCCCCTATCCCCTATTAACTGCTTTCCCCGTGTTTATTTATGCTATTGTGAGTTGCCGGGATGATTCGTTTGGAGTTTCGGAGAGTTTTGGGACACTTAGTCCCTAAATGAGAGTTTAAGCTTTAGAAATTGGACCGTAGTCGAAGCAGTGTAAAGACGGCCTCGAAATGGAATTTCGTTGGTTCCGTTAGCTCCGATGGGTGATCTCGGGCTTAGGGGCGTGTTCGGATTGTGTTTTGGAGGTCCCTAACTTATTTAGGCTTGAAATGCCGAAAGTTGAATTTTTGAAGTTTCCGGTTTGATAGTGAGATTTTGATATCAGGGTCGGAATGGAACTCCGGATGTTGGAGTAGGTCCATCGTATTATTTGGGACGTGTTTGCAAAATTTCAGGTCATTCGGGCGAGGTTTGATAGACTTTTTGATCGAAAACAGAATTTGGAAGTTTTGGGAATCCTTAGGCTTGGATTGGAGAGTGATTTGTGGTTTTAGCGTTGTTTGATATGATTCGAGGCTTGGAATAAGTTTGTATGATGTTTTAGGATTGGTTGGCATGTTTGTTTGAGCTCCCGGGGGCCTCGGGTGACTTTCGGGTGCTTAACGGTATCCTGGTAGATTCCCGGCTGCTATCTCTGTGTGGAGCTACATTCTTTCTGTGATTTTCTCTCCGTTGTATTTGTTGTTATTCTTATTATCCTGTGTTACTTCATACTGTTTCATTCTTTATATATATACGTATATGACCGGTAGGGCCCTGACCTTCCTCGTCACTACTCGACCGAGGTTAGGCTTGGCCCTTACTGGGTACCACCGTGGTGTACTCATGCCCTTTCCTGCTCATTTTTTTCGTGTGCAGATCCAAGTTCATCGGCTCATCCATACCATTAGTGAGGCGAGGCAACCTTTTAGAGACCTTGAGGTATAACTGCCGCGTCCGCAGACCGAGGAGTCTCTCTCTATTCCCTCTGTTAGCTTTAGGTCTTCTGTACTTTCTGTTGACTAGATATTCCGGAGTTAGAACTTTATATAAACTTTCTCAGCTTGTGACTTCATGAGATTCCGGGTTTTGGGAGTTGATTCAGCTTGAGAGTTTATATTTGTATATGCCGAGCGGCATCCTAAACGCTTTACTTATGTTTATTCTGCAGTTTTTGGTTAGTTTTATCTTTCATTTTCCTTTTTCCGCTAATTGTTAGGCTTACCTATTCGTAGAGACTAGGTGTCGTCATGACAGTTCAGGGAGGGCGAACTCGGGTCGTGACACCAACTCAGGCACCGACTGTGCCTATTGTTATTCCGGGTCTTCAGGAGACGTTGGCTCAGATCTTGGCCATGTTCACTAGTCTTGCTCAGGCGGTCGCAGAATCTACCACAGTAGCTACTTCTTAGGCTGGGAGGGGCACTCAGACTCTCGTCGCCCGCACACCCGAGAAAGTTGTTCAGGGATTGCAGACATCGGAGGCACCACTAGCCCAGCCGGTTGCACCTGTTCAAGATTTTGTAGTACCAGTTATGCCTGAGGACAAGCAACGTTGATTGGAGAGGTTTGGTAGACTTCAGCCACCGACTTTCAGTGGTGCAGAGGGCGAGGATGCCCAGGGTTTCTTGGACAGGTGTCAGAGGATTCAGTGTACAACTGGTATTCTGGAGACCAGTGGGGTTGCATTTACTACTTTTTAGTTTTCTGGAGCTGCCTTTACTTGGTGGGAGGCTTATGAGAGGCGTAGGCCTGTTGGTGCAACGCCCCTTACCTGACAACAGTTCTCCACTCTCTTTTTGGAGAAGTATGTGCCATAGTCTCACAGGGAGGAGCTGCGCAGGCAGCTCGAGCAGTTACATTAGGATGATATGACTGTGAAGCAGTATGAGATGAGGTGTTCAGAGCTTGCTGCGATGGCCTCACATATCAACTTCGGATTCTAATGACCAGAGAGAGGTTGCCAGGTTCTACTTTTGAGCAGGTTGTTGATATTGCTCGAGTGATTGAGTTAGTTCGACGCCAGGAGCGAGATGAGAGGGAGGCCAAGAGGGCTCGGGGATCAGGTAGTTTTGGTGGAGTTCCTTCGAGAGGTCAGTTTTAGCACGGCAGAGGCCGTCCATTCAGGCATGCTCAGTCAGCTCGCCCAATTCATCGTGGGGCATCATCGGGCCATGGTTCTCACAGTTCTCATTAGGGACATTCATCACTTAGTGCCCTTCCAGCCCAGAGTTCGTCCCGTGCTCCATCAGTTCAAGGCTCTTCCATGCCAGGTTCTTCTACTAGTCATCCGGGTGCTAGGGGTTCCCTTCAGTCCCCGTCCCCCGCACCAAGGATTTGTTATTAGTGTGGAGAGTTCGGATATATGAGGAGGCAGTGTCCTCGTCTTCCTGGGGGTCCATATCAGTAGAGGAGTCAGCCCTCGACTTCCGCTCCAGTTACTTCACCACCCACCCACGCAGCGAGGGGTATGGGTCAGTCAGCTAGGGGTCGCCCCAAAGGGGGAGGTCGATCAGGTGGTGGTCAGGCTCGTTTCTATGCACTCCCAACCAGACTAGATGATATTGCTTCAGATGCCGTGATTACAGGTATTTTCTTAGTTTGCCACAGAGATGCCTCTGTGTTATTTGATCTTGGTTCCACTTTTTCATATGTGTCATCATATTTTGCTCGTTATTTGGATTCGCCCCGTGAGTCTCTCGTTTCATCTGTTCGTGTATCTACTCCGATGGGCGATACTATTCTTGTGGACCGTGTATATCGGTCGTGTGTAGTGACTATTGGGGGTTTGGTGACCCGAGTGGACCTTCTGTTGCTTTGTATGGAGGATTTTGATGTTATATTAGGCATGGATTGGATGTCCCCGTGCCGTGCTATTTTGGACTGTCATGCTAAGACACTGACGTTGGCTATGCCGGGTGTACCAGGGATTGAGTGGTGAGGTTCAACTGATTTTGTTCCCAGTAGGGTGATTTAATTTTTTAAGGCCCACCGAATGGTTGGGAAGGGTAGTCTTTCTTATTTGGCCTTCGTGAGGGATGTCAGCACAGAGGCTCCTTCCATTGATTCAGTCCCGGTAGTGAGGGATTTTCGATGTGTTTCCTGCAGACATGTCGGGCATGCCGCCGGGCAGGGATATTGATTTTGGTATTGATTTGGTGCCGGGCACTCAGCCCAATTTTATTCCACCGTATCGTATGGTACCGGCGAAGTTGAATGAGTTGAAGGAGTAGCTTTAGGAACTCCTTGATAAGGGGTTTGTTCAGCCTAGTGTGTCGCCTTGGGGTGCGCCTGTTCTATTTGTGAAGAAGAAGGATGGCACGATGAGGATGTGCATTGATTACAGGCAGTTGACCAAAGTTACAATCAAGAACAAGTATCCTTTGCCTCGTATTGATGATTTATTTGACCAGCTTCAGGGAGCGAGGTGTTCTCCAAGATTGATCTCCGGTCAGGGTACCACCAGTTGAAGATCAGGGACTCGGATATTCTTAAGACGGCTTTTAGGACCCAATATGGTCATTATGAGTTCCTTGTGATGTCTTTTGGGCTGACCAATGCCCCAGCAGCGTTCATGCATTTGATGAACATCGTGTTTTGGCCCTATCTCGACTCGTTTGTTATTGTATTCATTGATGTTATTCTAGTATACTGGCGTAGCCAGGAAGAGTACGCCAAACATTTGAGAGTTGTATTACAGCGATTGAGGGAGGAGAAGCTTTATTCAAAGTTCTCCAAGTGCAATTTTTGGCTCAGTTCAGTGGCTTTCTTGGGGCACGTTGTGTCTAGTGAGGGTATTCAGGTTGATCCGATGAAGATAGAGGCGGTTCAGAGTTGGCCCAGATCGTCCTCAGCCATAGAGATTCGCAGCTTTCTTGGATTGGCAGGTTATTACCATCGGTTCGTTCAGGGATTTTCATCTATTGCATCACCCTTGACTAAATTGACTCAAAAGGGTGCTATTTTCATGTGGTCGGATGAGTGTGAGGCGAGCTTCCAGAAGCTCAAGACTGCCTTGACCACATCTCCAGTGTTGGTTTTGCCATCAGCTTCAGGTTCATATACGGTGTATTTTGATGCTTTCAGAGTTAGTATTGGGTGAGTGTTGATGCAAGAGGGGAGACTGATTTCTTATGCTTCTCGTCAGCTGAAGCCCCATAAGAAGAACTACTATGTTCATGATTTAGAGTTAGCTGCCATTGTTCACGCGTTGAAGACTTGGAGGCATTATCTCTACAGTGTGACTTGTGAGGTGTTTACTGATCATCATAGCTTCCAGCACTTGTTCAAGTAGAAGAATCTCAATTTGAGGTAGCGGAGATGGTTGGAGCTACTAAAGGATTATGACATCACTATTTTGTACCATCCGGGGAAGTCCATTGTAGTGGTCGATGCTTTGATTAGGAAGGTGGTGAGTATCGGCAGTTTGGCATATATTCCTGTTGGGAAGAGACCTCTCGCAGTTGATGTTCAGGCCTTAGCCAATCGGTGTGTGAGGTTGGAAATTTCGGAGCCCAGTCGGGTCTTAGCTTGTGTGGTTTTTGGTCTTCCTTGTTGATGATCCTCATTTGTTTGTCCTCAAGGACAGAGTTCAGCACGACGATGCCAGAGATGTGACTATCGGTGATGATGGGGTATTGAGGATGTAGGACCGGGTATGTGTGCCCAATGTAGATGGGCTTCGGGAGTTGATTCTGGAGGAGGCCCATAGCTCGTGGTATTCCATCTACCCGGGTGCCTCGAAGATGTATCAAGATTTGAGATAGTACTACTGGTGGAGGAGAATGAAGAAATATTTAGTGGGATTCGTAGCTCGGTGTCTCAATTGTTAGCAGGTGAAATATGAGCATCAGAGGCCGGGTGGCTTGCTTTAGTAGATTGATATTCCAGAGTGGAAGTAGGAGCGGATCACCATGGATTTTATAGTTGGACTCCTACGAACATTGAAGAAGTTCGATGCTATTTGGGTGATTGTGGATCGGCTGACCAAGTCCGCGCACTTCATTCCTGTGTGTACTACCTATTCTTCAGAGCGGTTAGCTGAGATTTATATCTGAGAGATTGTTCGCCTCCATGGTGTCCCAGTTTCCATCATTTCAGACAGAGGTACTCAGTTCACTTGCAGTTTTGGAGAGTCGTGCAGCGAGAGTTGGGTACTCGGGTTGAGTAGAGCATAGCTTTTCACCCTCAGGACGACGATCTGTCCGAGCGCACTATTCAGATATTGCAGGACATTTGCGTCCTTGTGTCATTGATTTTGGAGGTTCATGGGATCAGTTTCTACCGCTCGCGGAGTTTGCATATAACAACAATTATCAGTCGAGTATTCAGATGGCTCCATATGAGGCTTTATAAGGGAGACGGTGTAGATCTCCAGTAGGTTGGTTTGAGCTGGGCGACGCTGGAATTTTGGGTAAAGACTTGGTACAGGATGATTTGGACAAGGTGAGAGTGATTCAGGAGTGGCTCCATACAACGCAGTCCAGACAGAAGACTTATGCTGACAGGAAGGTTCGTGATGTGTCATACATGGTTGGGGAGAAGGTTCTACTGAAGGTTTCACGCATGAAGGGTGTTATGAGATTTGGAAGAAGGGTAAATTGAGTCCTCGGTTCATTGGGCATTACGAGGTCCTTCGGAGGATTGGGGAGGTGGCATATGAGCTGGCGTTGCCACCTAGCTTGTCGAGTGTGCATCCGGTATTTCATATTTCTATGCTTCGTAAGTATATTGGTGATCCGTCTCATGTTTTGATTTCATCACGGTTCAGCTAGACGGTGATTTGACTTATGATGCGGAGCCAGTGGCTATTTTGGAGCGGTAGATCCAAAATTTGAGGTCAAAGGATATAGCTTCAGTGAAACTGCAGTGGAGAGGTCGGCCCGTGGAGGACGCTACTTGGGAGACTGAGCGAGAGATGCGGAGCAAATATCCACACCTGTTTGAGGCTTCAGGTATGTTCCTTAACTAGTTCGAGGACGAACGTTTATTTAAAAGGGGGAAGATGTAACGACCCGGCCGGTCGTTTCATGAGTTACAGCCCCATATCCCTTGTTTCTACTTCTTTATGTGTTTTTTAGCTGTATTTCATCATATCGTGTTGGTTGTTCTGTGTGCGGAGTGGTCTTGGAGTGAAATGAGACACTTAGTCTCTAATTTAGGCTCTTAAGTTGGAAAAGTCAACCGGATGTTGACTTATGTATAGAAGGTGTCGGATGTGAATTCTGATGGTTCGGATAGCTTTGTTAGGTGATCTTGGACTTAGGAGTGTGTTCGGAATGTAATTTGGAGGTCCGTGGTAGATTAAGGCTTGAATTGGCGAAATTGGAAATTAGGAGCTTTCCTGTCGGCAGTGGAAATTTGGAGCTTTCCGAAGGTTAGAATAAGTTTGAATGGTGATATGTGACATGTGGGTATGTTTGGTTGAGAGCCCGAGGGCCTCGGGATGGATTCGGATGGTTAACGGAAAGATTGGACTTGGTTTTGAGCAGCTGAAGCTGCTGCTTCTGTCATATCCGCACCTGCAGATTGGGGACCGCAGGTGCAAGGCCGCAGGTGCGAGAGCGAGGCCGCAGATGCGGTGGATTGGAAGCTGAGGCAAATCTGCTGGTGCTCACAGAACCGCACCTGCGAGACCGTAGACGCGGATGTGGACCGCAGAAGCGGGATTTCCTGAGTTAAGTGAAAACCGCACCCGTGATGGTTTTTCCGTAGGTGCGGCGTCGCTGAAGCGACTTGGAGACCGCAGATGCGGAAATCGCTAGGAAGAAACTATAAAAGCCTCACTTCGCGAATTTCAGCCATTTTCTTCACCATTTTTGGACGAGTTGGAGCTTGGGGACTGTTATTTCAAGGGGGGAATTAAGTGTTTTCAGTTAAGTAAGCTACTTGCACCTTGTATCTTGTGTTGATGGCAATTATTCCATTGTTTAATCATGATTTTTGGGGAGAAAGTTGGGATATTAGGGCTTGAAATTGGAGAGTTTAAATTGGGGATTTGAGGGGCCATTTGAGGTCCGATTTTGATTATTTTTGTATATATGGACTCGTGAGAGGATAAGGATTCTAGTGTTGTGATCTTTATCGGATTCCGAGACGTGGGCCCAGGGGTCGGGTTTGGCCAATTTCAGGAATTTTGATTTAATTTGATAATTTTTGCGTGGGCTTTGTTCCTTTGGCATGTATTGATGATATGATTCTGATTTAGGATAGATTCAGGGCTCTTTGAGGCCGAGTCGAGAGGCAAGGGCATTGCGGAGTTAATTTTCGTCCGGTTCAAGTGAAGTAATGATCGTATATCTAGACCTGAGGGTATGAAACCCGGGAATTTCGTACTGTTTGGATAAATGAGGTGATGTACATGCTAGGTGACGGGCGTGTGGGCGTGCACCTATAGGGATTGCGACTTGGTCCATCCCGTGGCAACTGTGGAGTTGCATATTTTGATAAACTCTAGAAGGTATCTATGTGTTTTAGAAATAATTCTGTTAACTTGGGCTGAATGCCATGTTTGGGGCCTTGTGTCGTACTGTCTTGACCCTCAGGGGTATTTTACGATTATCCTCACATTGTTTTGATAGAAAGCATTATCCTCAGTTATTGTTATTATCTGTTTATTGTTAAATCTTGTTCGTCACTCTATTTTAATATTTATGAAAGTGTTTTGGGATGAGTTCCCTAAGTTTGCAGTGAGATGCCCGAATGGCTTGTGAGACTGATGAGTGAGTGAGGTCGAGGGCCAGATTGTGAGGATAGTTATGGATTGGACTACATATATGGATCGGGCTGCACGCCGCAGCGATATTTTCGACCGGGCTGCACGCCGCAACGATATAGCACTTGGGCTGTAGGAGCCCCTCCGGAGTCTGCACACCCCTAGTGAGCGCAGTCGACTATATATTTATGGATCGGGCTGCACGCCGCAGCGGTTATTATAAGATATCTATTGAGCATGAGTGCTGAGTGTGAGTGCTGATTGATGAGAGTTGAGTCACGGGTGATTGAGAGGCTTGCCCGAGGGGCTATATATATGAGAGATACTTTGCCCGAGAGGCTTGTTTTATGAAAATACTGTTTTCACTCTTCTTTCTACTGAGCCTCTATTGAAAATATTGAACAAATGTTTTAACGACTTTCTTTAAAACTGGAGTTTTTACTTGATGCTCAGAATTAAATTACTGATTTGATCTTGTTATTCCCACTGAGGTTTTTTTTATGTTATGCTATGTATATGATTTTAAATGCTCATCATTGCACTCATCCTTTATTTATAATTGTTAATTACTTAGTTAGCGTACTCACGTTACTCCCTACACCTTGTGTGCAGATCTAGGTGCTAGAGCATCCGAGTTAGAGTTGTTTCTCTCTTTCAGAGCATTTCCAGAGTTAGCAAGGTAGCCGCATGGCGTCCGCAGCCCTGCCTTTCTCCTTCCTATCTTTTAGTATTTGTTTTTATCAGACTTATCTTGCATTGAGTAGTCAGTTTCAGATTGTATTTTAGTGGCTCATGACTAGTGACATCGGGATCGGGCAGTGTTTGATGTTTTGCATATTTGTTTCTGCTTGTTTTGAAATGTTTAAGCAAATGATTTGTGATAATATTTGATTAGTAAAAGAATTAATAAAAAGACCCTTTTATGATTTAAATGTCGAATCGGCTAGCCTAGTACTATGATAGACGCCATCACGACCGGGGTGGTTTGGGGTCATGACAACAGATCCAGCCCGAATGAAGATAAACCAGGGCAGATCCAGCCCATATGCAAATAAACCAGGGCAGATCCAACCCAAATGTAAATAACTACTAGCATTGCACCCACTAGGGATGTGCAGATTCCGGAGGGGCCGATCCAGCCCAAGCGCTATAATATGCCAAGTCCTAGCATGAATCAATAAAACCTGTTGCGGCGTACAACCCGATCCCATAAATACCACTCGCAATAAACCATCAGCCTTACTAAGTCAATAATTTCTCCAGTCTCTCGGGCCCAGCAGAATCATGATAATTAGCCCAAACAATGATGATATGATGTATCAAATAAAGACAACTGAGACTGAGACATATTATAGATATAACAACTACGACATACTACAAATTGACAGTTTAAGCAATTCATTCAACAACAAGAACGACTACTGTGGGTCCCAATAGTACTAACACATAG
Source organism: Nicotiana attenuata (assembly GCF_001879085.1). Classification (NCBI taxonomy): domain Eukaryota; kingdom Viridiplantae; phylum Streptophyta; class Magnoliopsida; order Solanales; family Solanaceae; genus Nicotiana; species Nicotiana attenuata. Next base: position 48,036 of record NW_017672269.1, read on the forward strand.
CCTAAGCAATGTTTCTAACATGACTGACAACTCAATAGCTCTAACACATGGTGAAAATACGGGTAACATCAAGATTTAACTACTATTCAGTTCCATAAAATCGACCAAGTCACAATCCTTATGGTGCACGCCTACATTCCCGTCACTTAGCACATGCATCACCTCAACACCAATCAGATAACACGAAATTCGGGGTCTCATACCCTCAGAACCAAGTTTAGAAGTGCTACTTACCTCAAACTGTGCAAATCCCTACTCCGACAAGACCTTGCCTCGTGAAACGGCCTCCAAATGCCTCGAATCTAGGCACAAATAGTTTGATACAATCAGCACGAGCTAAAGGAATCAATTCTATAAGAAAATGCTAAGTTCTTAATCAAAAGTCAAAAAGTTAACTCAAAGTCGGCCCCCAGGCCCACATCTCGAAATACGATAAAAGTTACAAAATACCACGAGTCCAACCATACGAAAATCACTCGAATCCCATACAAAAATCTCGATAAAATCCCCAAAATTCGGCCTAAGAACTTCTTCCATTTTCCCCCAATTTTCCAACCCAAATCTCCTCCCACCGAGCTCCCAAAATCAAAGTTTGAAAATGAACTCAAACCCTCATTTTGAAATAATTACTTTCTGCCCAGACGACCCTTCTTCGCGAACGCGACCCTTTTCTCGCGTTCGCGTAGCACAACCAATCTGCCGCCCAAAAGACTTCTACGCAAACGCAAAGGCTCCCTCGCGAACGCGACGCCTTAAGAGCTCAGCCTATGCAAACGCGTCCCCCTGATCGCGAACGAGAAACCTTAAGGCCTGGTGCCCAAGCCTGGCTCATCCTTCTATGCAAACTCGAGCTTCCTCTCACGATCGCGATGCACACTTAACCCAGACCATAGCGAGCGCGTTGTTCTCTTCGCGAACACGAACAACAAATCCTTACCTGTCTCCCGAATACTCTTTACGAATGCGAGACCTCTCTCGCGAACGCCAATAAGGAAACCAATAACAAAAAAAATCAATAGTCTTCAAAGTCCAAAATTGATCCGTTAACCATCTGAAACACACCCGAGGCCCCCGGGACCTCAACCAAAATTACCAATAAGTCCCAAAACATCATACAAACTTAGTAGAGCCTTCAAATCATATCAAACAATGCTAAAACCACGAATCGCGCATCGATTCAAGCCTAATGGACTTATGGACTTCCATCTTCTACATTCGATGCCGAAACCCATCAAATCACGTCCGATTGACCATAAATTTTGCACACAAGTCAAAAATGACATAATGGACCTACTCCAACTCCCGGAAGTCCAATACGAGACCGGTAACCACAAAGTCAACTCTCGATCAAACTTTTAAATTTACAACTTTCGCCATATCAAGCCTAATTCAACTACGGACCTCCAAATCACTATCCGGACATACTCCTAAGTCCAAAATCACCCAACGGAGCTAAAGGAACCGTCAAACTCCCCTCCTAAGTCGTTTACACATAAGTCAACATCCTGTCAACCTTTTCAACTTATGCTTTCAACCTTGAGACTAAATGTCTCCTCTCATCCCGAAATCTCTCTAGACCCGGACCAACTACCCCGACAAGTCACATAGAGACTAATAAGCAACAAATGAGCATCAAATGTGGGATCAGGTCTACAACTCTCAAATTGACCGGCGGAGTCATTACATCCTCCCCCTCTTAAACAAACGTTCATCCTCGAACGGGTCTAGAAACGTACCTGGAGTGTCAAATTGGCATGGATATCTGCTCCGTATCTCCGGCATGGTCTCCCAAGTAGAATCCTCAACTGGCAGACCTCCCCACTGCACCTTCACTGAATCTAGGTCCTTTGGCCTCAACTTTCTAACCTACCGACCCTAAATGGCTACCGGCTACATGTCATAAGTCAATCACCATCCAACTGAACCGTGCTGAATTCCAAAACATGAGATGGATCGCCAACATACTTCCAGAGCATAGATACATGAAACACTAGATGAACATTCGACAGAATAGATGGCAAGAAAAGCTTGTAAGACACCTCTCCAATCCTCTGAAGCACCTCAAACAGCCCAATATACCGAGGGGTCAACTTGCCCTTCTTCCCAAACCTCATAATACCCTTAATGGGTGAAACCTTGAGCAGCACCTTCTCCCAAACCATGTATGAAACATTATGAACCTTCCGATCGGCGTAACTCTTCTGTCTAGACTGTGTCATGCGAAGCCAATCCGGAATCAACTTAACCTTGTCCAAAGCATCCTTAACCAAGTCAGTACCCAATATCCTAGCTTCACCCGTCTGAAACCAACCCATAGGAGACCGACAACGTATCCCATACAAAGCCTCATACGGAGCCATCTGAATGCTCGACTAGTTGCTGTTGTTCTAGGAAAACTCTATGAGCGGCATAAACTAATCCTAAGTACCCCCGAAATAAGTGAAACAAGTGTGTAGCATATCCTCTAATATCTGAATAGTGTGCTCGGACTGTCCGTCCATCTAAGGGTGAAATGCCATGCTCAACTCAACGTGGATGCCCAGCTCCCGCTACACGGCTCTCCAAAACTGCAATGTAAACTGCGTGCCCCCATTTGAAATGATGGACACTGGCCTTGAAGGAGAACATCTCGTGGATGTAAATCTCAGCCAACCGCTCGGACTGGAATGAAGTGCACAGACATGGTCAGCCGATCCATAATTAGCCAAATAGCATCGAACTTCCTCGAAGTCCATGGGAGCCTAACTATAAAATCCATGGTGACACGCTCCCATTTCCACTCCGGAATCTCAAGCCTCTAAAGCAATCCGCCCGGTCTTTGATGTTCATACATCACTTGCTGACAATTTAGGCACCGAGCTACAAACCCTACTATATCATTCTTCATTCTCCTCCAATAATAATGCTGCCTCAAATCCTGGTACATCTTCGCGACACATGGATGAATGGAATACCGTAAACTGTGGGCCTCCTCAAGAATCAACTCACGTAGCCCATCTATATTAGGCACACAAATCCCACCCTACATCCTCAACACCTCATCGTCCCCAATAGTAACATACTTGGCATCACTGTGCTGAACCTAGTCCTTAAGGATAAGCAAATAGGGATCATAATACTGGCTCTCTCTGAAGCGATCATATGAGGAAGACCGACAACCATACAAGATAGAACCCGACTGGGCTTCGCAATATCTTATCTCACGAACTGGTTGGCCAAGCATGAACATCAACTACAAGTGGTCTCTCACCAACAGGAATGAATGCAAGGCTACCCATGCTCACTGCCATTCTACTCAAGGCATCGGCCACCATATTGGCCTTCCCAGGATGATACAGAATAGTGATATCATAGTCCTTTAGCAGCTCTAACCATCTCCACTGCCTCAAATTTATATCCTCCTATTTGAACAAGTGCTGGAGACTCCGATGATCTATAAATACCTCACAAAACACACCATAGAGATAGTGCCTCCAAATCTTCAATGCATGAACAATGGCACCCAACTCCAAATCATGAACAGGGTAGTTCTTCTCATGGGGCTTCAACTAATGCGAAACATAAGCAATTACTCTACCCCCTTCATAAAGACACATCCAATACTAATCCATGAAGCATCACAATACACTGTATAAGAGCCTGATGCTGAAGGAGAAACTAGAACTGGAGCTGTGGTCAAGGTAGTCTTCAGCTTCGGAAAGCTCTCCTCACACTCATCCAACAACCCGAAAGGAGAAACCTTCTGAGTCAGTTTGGTCAAAGGAAATGCAATAGACGAGAAACCCTCCACGAAGCAACGATAATAATTGGCCAAGCCGAGAAAGCTCCAAATCTCCGTAGCTGAAGACGATCTGGGCCAACTCTGAACCGCTTCTATCATTTGTGCATCCACCCTAATCCCCTCACTGGACACCACGTGCCCCAAGAACGCCACTAAACTAAGCCAAAACTCACACTTGGAGAACTTGGTATAAAGTTTCTCCTTTCTCTGCCGTTGTAGTAAAATCCTAAATTTTGGGCATGCTCCTCCTGGCTACGTGATACACTAGGATATCATCAATGAATACTATGCCAAACCAGTCGAGATAAGGGTGAAATACACTGTTCATCAGATGCATGAATGTTGCTGGGGAGTTAGTGAACCCAAAGATATTACAAGGAACTCAAAATGACTATAACGGGTCCTAAATGCTATCTTTAGAATATCCGAGTCCCGAATCTTCAGCTGGTGATACCCAGACCTCAAATCAATCTTAAAGAACAGTCTCGCTCCCTCAAGCAGGTCAAATAGATCATCAATACGCGGCAAAGGATACTTTTTCTTGATTGTAACTTTGTTCAACTACCTATAGTTGATGCACATCCGCATAGTACCATCCTTCTTTTTCACAAACAGAATCAGTACACCCCAAGGTGACACACTAGGCCTAATAAATCCCTTATCAAGAAGTTCCTGAAGCTGCTCTTTTAATTCTTTCAACTCAGTTGGCGCCGTACGGTACGGAGGAACCGATGTGGGCTGAGTGCCCGGTACCAAGTCAATACCAAAGTCAATATCCCTATCGGGTGGCATGCCCGGCAGGTCTGTAGGAACACATCCGGAAAATCTCGCACCACCAGAACAGAATCATTAATATGAGTATCAGCACCAACATCCCTCACAAAGACCAAATAAGATAAGCACCACTTCCCAACCATCCGTTGGGCCTTCAAACATGAAATCACTCTGCTGAGAACATAATTTAGGGAAACCCTCCACTCTATCCTTAGCAACCCCGGCATCGCCAATGTCACGGTCTTAGCATGACAATACAGAATAGCATGACATAGGAACAACCAATCCATATCCAAGATCACGTCGAAATCAACCATACTAAGCAGCAAGAGATCAACTCTAGTCTCCAATCCCCTGATAGTCACTACACACGACCGGTATACACGATCAACAATAATAGTATCGCCCACTGGAATAAATACACGAACAGATAAAACTAAGGACTCATGAGGCATATCCAGATAACGAGCAAAATACGAGGATACATATGAATAAGTGGAACCAGGGTCAAATAATACAGAAGCATCCCCGTGGCATACTGAGACAATACATGTGATCACTATGTCTGAATCAACGGCCTCCGGCCTGGCAGGAATAGCATAGAATAGGGCCTGACCCTCACCTGAACGGCCTCCCCCTCTAGGGCGACCCTTAGTTGCCTAAGCCCCACCCCGAGCTGGTTGGGCGGGTGGTGAAGTAACTGCCGCTGAAGTCATGGCCTAACTCTACTTTGAGCTAAACCTCCCGTAAGGCGGGTACCAAACCTCTTCACATGACCCAACTCTCCACACTCGAAACATCCTCTCTCAAAAAATTATGGCAAAGACTGGGGCGGACTCCGAGAACCAGAATGACTACTAGAGGAACCTAATGTAGATGAACCCTGAACTGAAGGTGCACCAGATGAACTCTGAGCCGGGAGAGCACTGAGAGATCATTGACCCGGTCTAGCACTGTACGAACCATGGCTAGATGATGCGCCACAATGAACAGGATGAGCCATCTGAGCGGGCCTATAAGGATGACCCCTGCTGTGGTAAGACTGTCCCCTAGAAGGAAGACAACTGAAACCACCCGAACCTTGAGGCCTCTTGGCCTCCCTCTCGCCATGCTCCTGACTGCAAACCATCTCTAGCCGCCGAGAAATATCGACCACCTCGTCAAATATAGCACCTCATACACTTTCCCGAGTCATAACAAAACGGAACTGATAGTAGAGACCATCAATGAACCTCCTGATACTCTCCCTCTCAGTGGGAGCCAACCAAACAGTGTGACGACCAACTCTGAAAACCTAATCTCATACTGGGTCACAGGCATACCATCCTAACGTAGCTGTTCAAACTGTCTGCACAGCTCCTCCCTACGAGTCTGTGGCACGAACATCTCCAAGAAGAGAACGGATAACTCATGCTATATAAGTGGTGCTGCACCGACTAGCCTGCGCCTCTCATAGGCCTCCCACCTTCTGAAGGCAACCCCAGTGAGCTGAAAAGTAGTGAATGATACCCTACTGGTCTCCAAAATACCTGTCGTGCGAAGAATCCGCAGGCACATATGCAAAAAGTCCTGGGCATCCTCAGACTCGGCCCCACTAAATGATTGAGGCTAGAGCCTCCCAAACCTCTCTAGTCTCCTTTTCTCATCATCAGTCATAACGGGACCCACCGGGGCCTGACCAACTGCAACCGGCTGGGCTAGTAGTACCATCGGTGTCTAAAGTCCCTGCATCACCTGCTCTAGATTGTGGGAGGCAGGAGTCGGAGTACCTCCCTCGGCCTGAGAAGTGGTTGGCGCGGTCTGAGCAGAAACTGTCTGAGCAAGGCTGGTGCACACGTTAAAAATCTGAGCCAAAGCCTCTTGAAGGCCTAGAATGACAATGGGCACCGCTGATGCCTGGGCTGGCCCCACTGGCTCTACCACATCTGGAACCTGCTCTTGAGCTGGAGTAACTGGTGGATCTGCACGTACTGATCTAGCTACTGTACGAGCTGCACCTCTGCCCCTACCGCGACCCCGCCCTCTCGTGGCCCTACCTGGTGGTACTAGTGGATGTCTGTTCTATCTGGTAGCACGTGTCCTCACCATATGTGAGAGAATAGAATAACAGAAGTTTAGTTACTGGAATCAACCAATCTGCACAACAAGAATACAAGAATGTGAAGTTTCCTAAGGGTTTGACAGCCTCGCGAAGATAAGTACAGACGCCTCCGTACCGATCCGCAAGACTCTACTAAACCTACTCATGACTCGTGAGACCTATGTAACCTAGGCTCTAATACCAACTTGTCACGACCCACCAACCCTTCTTGATGGTGCCTATAATAGTACAAGGCAAGACGACTACTCAGACATTTCCAACATTTTAAATCTTTGAAAGATACTAAAAGAGTTTAATTAAAGGAAATATTTTAAAAACAGAATTGGAAATAATAACTTAATACCTAAATTCTTCCCAAACCGGGATGTCACTAAGTACATAAGAATCTACATAGAGGCATAGTCTGGTACACTGTCTATAAAGTAAAAATTGAGTAACAAACTGAAAGATAAGGGAGGAGAGTGAAGGTCTACAGACACCAAAAAGCTACCTCGATGATCTCCGAAGGTCTAGCCTCTGCAGATCAATAACCGCAGTGATCAGAAGCACCTGGATCTGCACACGAGGTGCAGGGTGTAGTGTGAGTACAATCAACTCAATAAGTAACAAATCTAACCTCTGGACTGAAAGTAGTGACGAGTCCAATTATTACAGTCCACTTTCAATATTTAACAGTATGGAAAGTTACAATAAATATGACAGTGATATCTCACAAATTCATACTCTACAACTGAAGGTACAAGAATTTAGACATGCTTTCAACAAGAATTTAGACATGCTTTTAGATTTTACAACAAAACTTAACACATAACAGGGCAGATCCAACCTGAACGCATATAAACCAGGGCAAATCCAGCACACATGCAAATAAATCAGGGCAAATCCAGCCCAAATGTAAATAACTGCTAGCATTGCGCCACTGTGGATGTGCAGACTCCGGAGGGACCGATCCAGCCCAAGCGCTATAATAGACAAGTCCTGACATAAAACTATAAAACCAGCTGCAGCGTGCAGCCCGATACCACAATTGCCACTCACAATAGACCCTCAGCCTTACTCAGTCAAAAATCTCTCCAGTCTCTCAGGTCTAACAAAATCATGATAATTAGCCCAAACAACGATGATATGATGTATCAAATAAGGACAACAAAGACTGTGACATATTATGCAAATGACAACTATGTCTTAGTACAAATTGACAGATTAAGCAATTAATTCAACAGCAAAGAATGACCAATGTGGGTCCCAATAGTACCAACATATAGCCTAAGCCGGATTTCGAGCATGATTGATAGCTCAAAAGCACTAACACATGGTGAAAATACGGGTAACAACAAGATTAAGCAACAATTCAGTTCCATGGGATCGTCCAAGTCACCATCCTTACGGTGCATGCCTACATGCCTGTCACCTCAACACCAATCAAATAACACAAAATTCGGGGCCTCATACCCTCATAATCAAGATTAGAAGTGTTACTTACCTCAAACGGTGCAAATCCCTAATCCAACAAGCCCTTGCCTCGTTAAACGGCCTCCAAATGCCTCGAATCTATCCACAAATAGTTCGAATGGGATTTCGGAAGTTGGAGTAGGTTCATAATGTAATTTTTGATGTGTGTGTAAAATTTGAGGTCCTTCGGACGAGGTTTAGTAGGTTTCGGCATCGTTTGCAGAATTGGGATGTTTAGAAGTTCTTTGGCTTGAATCCGAAGGTAATTTTATGTTTTGACGTTTTTTTGAGTGATTCAAAAAAGCGACTAAGTGTCCCAAGGGCCTCGGGTGAGTTTTGGGTGGTTAACGCACTTGGTTTTGAGTTGGGGAAATAGCTTAAGTTTCTGGTTTCTGCTCATCTGGTTTCCTTATAAGCGATCGCGTAGCTTTGAGGGGCAGCGATACGCGAACACGTGGGCTATGGCGCGTTCGCGAAGTGGAAAAGGGGTAGGAGCTGTGGTCAAGAGTTTTGTTCATCACGTACGCGTGAGGCAGTTCGCGATTGCGTAGCTCAACGGGGCGTAGCATCGCGTTTGCATGGGAGATCCCGTGTTCGCATAGAGTTAGTTTGTGGGGCAGCATAATTGTGCTTCTAGATCGCGAGGATCGTTCCACGATCGCGATGAAGGTATATCTGGGCTGATTTAAATATTCAAAACGAGGGTTTCGAGTTCATATCATAAAATTGAAGTGGGAGCTCGGCAGAAGGCGAGTTTTGAAGGGATTTTCAGAGAGGTGATTCGGGTAAGTGTTCTTCCATTGCTTTTGGTTAAATTCCATAATTTTACCATGATTTTTATCATCTAAATTTGGAATTGGGAGAAAAAATTGTGGGAAAATGGATGTGTTCTTGAGAGAGTAATTTGAGGATTTGAGAGTAATTCGTATGTATGGACTCGTGAGTGAATGGGCTTTCAAGTGTTATAATTTTTGTCGGATTTCGAGATGTGGACCCAGGGGCCGGGTTTGAGTGAATTTCGGTTTTTGTGTCCAATTAAGTTGTTTTTCTTGTGGAATTGGTTCCTTGCCCTATATTGATTGCATTGTATTGCTTTTGGATAGATTCGGGACATTTTGAGGCCGATTCAAGGGGCAAGAGCATCGCGAAGTAGAGATTTGATCGGTTTAAGGTAAGTAACGATTGTAAATCTAGTCCTGAGGGTATGAAACCCCGGATTTTGTGTCATGTGGGCCGTGCACTGTTGGGATTGTGACTTGGTCCGTCTCGTATCAACTGTAAAGTTGAATATTTTGTTGAAACTACATGCTTCTTACGTGTTGTAGAAAGTATTTCCATAAATCAGGCTAGATGCCATGTTTAGGCCTTATGCGAGTGTTATTTGGACTCTTAGAGGTCTTTTATGGATATCCTCTCATTGTTTTCGATTGGAAATCTACACTCAGTCATGTTTATACTTATTTACTGCATAACTCAATCTCTATTACTCCATTTTGAAGCATCATATAAATGTTGTTTGGGCTGAATACCTTGTTTTCTGAGAGCCCAAGAGGCTGGAGAGGATATGACTGAGTGAGGCCGAGGGACTTATTCATTTATGCAATGATTGGATTGTTATAGCGCTTGGGCTGAAGGAGCCCCTCCGAAGTCTTCACACCCCCAATAGCGCAGGTACCTACCGAGTGCGAGTGCCGAGTGCTGAGTGACTGGGAGGCATGAGTGATGGTAAGATTTTCCTGAGAGGCTGTACATGTGTGACGGTGAGGTTTGCCCGAGGGGCTATATATGAGTGATGGTGAGGTTTCCCCGAGGGGCTGTATACGAGAGATCTTTGCTCGAGGAGCTGTTTTATGATTTCTTCATTTTGCTCACTTCTGCATTGAACCTTTGTTCGAAAACTGTTGGAAGATGTTTTTAAATGATTTTACTGGAACTGGATGTCACAACCCAAGTTCTCCCTCCGTGAACTGTTGTGACGGCACCTAGTCTCTACGACTAGGTAAGCCTAACAAATTTCGGAAAATGAATTAAAGATATAAAACGAGCCAACTAACAGGTAAATATAATTGAAGAGTTTAAAATGCTGCTCGACATATACAATAATAATACTCTCAAACTGACCATAGCACTCCCAATACCCGGAATCTGATGAATAAAAAGCTAAAGAAATACATAGTGTTCTAGCTCCAGAAGTCTAAACGAAGAAAAAAACAAGAAATCTATAACTCTAGGGAGAATAGAGAGGGACTTCTAGGTCTGCGGACACGGCAAATATACCTCGAAGTCTCAAGATCGCCTCGCCTCGCGGATAGTATCGCTGAGCAGAAGAACCTGGATCGGCACACAAAAAATATGTGCAGGAAAGGGCATGAGTACACCACAGCAGTACCCAGTAAGTGCCAAGCCTAACCTCGATCGAGTAGTGACAATATCAGGTTAGGGCCCTACCGATTATACATATATAACAAGGTAAAAGTATGAAATATGACAGTATAGTTAAAATACTAACATTCAATGAAAAATAGAATCACAGAAAGAATAACTCAGTACACGGAGATAGCAATAAGGGATCTCCCAGGATAACGTCGCGTAGTCCCAAAGGTAAATGTATAGAGGATCTCCTGGGATACCGTCTAGTAGTCCAAATCATAAATGTGTAGGGGGGGTCTCCCGGAATACCATTCTGTAGTACCAAAGTAAATATGCGGGGGGGATCTTCCGGAGTACCGTTCCATAGTCCTAAAGTAAATACGCAACCAAATCAAATATACACAATAGTCTCAGCCAGAAAATCTACAGTTCTATTCAAGTTCGTATCAAAGAAACAGGTGATTCCTACCCTATACATGTTGCACAAAATCCAAGTAAGCAATAAAACAGATAAGTCAGTTAAGGCACATAGGCATGCTATCCTAAGCTAAGCAGGAGGATACATGAAATAGTATTTCTAAATTCAAGGAAAAAAACACAGATATATACTTAATGAAAACAGGGTTTTTCAACAATTAGCACGTGTACGCACTCGTCACCTCACGTACACGGCATCCATATAACAACAGTACAAAAATCCTAAGGGGAGTTCCCCCACACAAGGTTAGGCAAGCCACTTACCTCGAACCAAGCTCAAAATCAATACGACATCACGCCCTTGCCACGGGTATCCAACTCCGAGTGGCCCAAATCTAATCAAATCAATTACATCACGTAAATATAGCTACAAGCAACTAATTTATCTAATGAAATTAAAGCTAAGACGAGAAAATAGGAAAAGGCCCAAAAATTCGCCCCGGGCCCACATCTCAAAATCGGGTAAAAGTTACCAATTTAGAATACCCATTCACTCCCGAGATCACTCGTCCATAAATTACTCAATTCCGATAACTAAAACCCGATCAAAACCCAAAAACTCGGTTGGGAAACCTTTCCCCCAATTTTCCCATTTTTCCACTCGAATTCCTTGATTAGATGAGTAAAACAACAATAGATTGATGAAATATAAACAAAATAGGGTTAGGAATCGTTACCCATTGATTTCCTCTTCAAAAACCTCACAAAATCACCTTCTCTCGAGCTCAAAATCGAATTTGATGTTATGAACTTCAAACCCTCCCAATTTTCTATTTCTGCCCAGCGATTACCGCATCTGCGGTTCTGCGGCTAGGGACCCGCACCTGCGGAAATTCATTAAATCCCCAAGCACCGTGCCTGCGCTCCATTCCTGGCAGATGCAGTTCCGCTTCTGCGGTCCTTGAGCCGCATCTGCCTCCAATGGTCTTCATGCCTCAGACTACATCTGCGGTTACCAAGCCGCTTCTGCGGCGCCGCACTTGCAGTCCAAAATCCGCAGGTGCGAAAACAACAGGTTCAACACTTAAGAAATTTGCCTACGTCCAAATCCAAATCCGTTAAGCATCCGAAACTCACTCGAGGCCCCGGGACCTCAACCAAACATACCAACCAATTCTAAAACATCATACGAACTTAGTCGAGCCCTCAAATAACATCAAACAACGCTAAAACCACAAATCACCCTCCAATCCAAACCTAATGAACTTGAATTTCGAAAATTCTACAACCGATGCTGAAACCAACCAAACCATGTCCGATTGACCCCAAATTTTGCACACAAGTCATATTCAACACTAACGGATTCCGACCCCGATATCAAAATTTCACTATCCGCCCGAAAACTCCAAAAACTCAACATTCGGCATTTCAAGCCTAAATAAGCTACGGACCTCCAAAACACAATCCGGATACGCCCCTAATCCCGAAATTACCCAACGGAGCTAATGAAATTGATGAAATTCTATTCCGGAGCCGTCTTCAAACTGCTCCGACTATGGTCCAAATTCTAAAGCTTAAAATCTCATTTGGGGACTAAGTGTCCCAGAACACTCTGAAACTCAAGATGAACCACCCTGGCAAATCACAATAGTAGAAATAGACATGGGGGAAGTAGTTAATAGGGGATCGGGCCGTAAATTCTCAGAACGACCGGCCGGGTCGTCACATCCTCCCCCTCTTAAAACATGCGTTCATCCTCGAACGAGCATAGAGACATACGTGAAGTGGTAAAAAGATGAGGGTAATGGCTGCGCATATCCTGCTCGGTCTTCCAAGTCGCCTCCTTGGCCGGCTGGCCCCGCCACTGAACCTTTATTGATATGATGCTCTTTGACCTCAGCTTTCGAGCTTCCCTGTCCAATATAGCCAATGGAACCTTAACATAAGATATATCCTTGTCCAGTTGGACTGAACAGAAATCCAACACGTGAGACAGATCACCGTGATATCTCCGTAGCATCGAAACATGAAATACCGAATGAACTCCTGCCAAGCAGGGAGGTAAGGCAAGCTCATAAGAAACCTCCCCAACACGTCGCAACACCTCAAAGGGGCCAATAAACCTTGGGCTCAATTTGTCCTTCTTCCCAAATCTCATAACACCCTTCATAGGCGAAACCCGAAGCAAGACCCGCTCTCCAACCATAAATGAAACATCGCGAACCTTCCGGTCCGCATAACTCTTTTGTCTGCACTGGGCTGTGTAGAGTCTATCCTGGATCACCATAACCTTCTCCAAAGCGTCCTAAACCAAGTATGTGCCTAATAATTTAGCCTCGCCCGGCTCGAACTAACCCACCGGGGATCTACATCGCCTACCATACAAAGCCTCATATGACGCCATCTGAATGATGGACTGATAACTGTTGTTGTAGGAAAAATCCGCAAGTGGCAAGAACTGATCCCAAGAACCTCCAAACTCCATCACACATGCACAGAGCATATCCTCAAGAATCTGAATAGTGCGCTCGGACTGTCCGTCCATCTGGGGTGAAATGTTGTGCTCAACTCCACCCGAGTACCCAACTCGTGTTGTACGGCTCTCCAGAACCGCGATATAAACTGAGTAACTCTATTTGAAATGATGGAAACTGGAATACCATGTAGGCGAACAATCTCCCAAATATAAATCTCAGCCAACCGCTCTAAAGTATAAGTGGTACACACAAGAATGAAGTTTGCGGACTTGGTCTGCCGATCCACAATCACCCCGGTGACATCGAACTTCCTCAAAGTCCGTGGGAGCCTAACTACAAAGTCCATGGTGATCCGCTCCCACTTCCACTCCGAAATCTCTATCTGCTGAAGCAATCCACCTGGTCTCCGATGCTCATACTTCACCTACTGACAATTGAGGCATCGAGCTACAAACCTAACTATATCTTTCTTCATCCTCCTCCACCAATAGTGCTGCCTCAAATCCTAGTACATCTTTGCGACACCCGGATGGATGGAATACCGCGAACTGTGGGACTCCTCTAAAATTAACTCCCAACCTGCATCCTCAATACCCCGTCCTCACCAATGGTCACATCTCTAGCATCACCATGCAGAACCTTGTCCTTGAGGACAAGAAAATGAGGGTCATCATACTAACGCTCTCCAATACGATCAAACAAGGAAGGTCGAGAAACCACGCAAGTTAGGACCCGACTGGGCTCCGAAATATCCAATCTCACAAACTGGCTGGCTAAGGCCTAAACATCCATCACCATGGGCCTCTCTGCTGCTGGTAGATAAGCTAAACTTCCTAAACTCTTCACTTGTTGACTCAAGGCATCGGCCACCATATTGGCCTTCCCCGGGTGGTAGAAAATACTGATATCATAGTCCTTCAACAGCTCTAACCACCTCCTCTGACGCAAATTAAGGTCCTTATGCTTGAATAGATGCTGCAAACTCCGGTGATCAGTATAGATCATACAAGGAACACCATACAAAAAATGACGCCAGATCTTCAAGGCGTGAACAATAGCAGCTAACTCGAGATCATCGACAGGATAATTCTTCTCATGCACCTTCAGCTGTGTGGACGCGTAGGAAATCACATTACCGTCCTGCATCAATACTGCTCCAAGGCCAATCCTCGATGCATCACAATAGACAGTATAAGACCCCGAACTTGTAGGCAATATTCATACTGAGGCTGTAGACAATGCTGTTTTGAGCTTCTGAAAGCTCCCTTTACACTCTTCCGTCCACCTGAATGGAGCACCCTTCTGGGTTGGCCTAGTCATAGGTGTTGCAATAGATGAAAATCCCTCAACAAATCAACGGTAGTAACCCGCGAAGCCAAGAAAACTAGGGATCTCTGTAGTTAAGGATGGTCTGGGCCAACTCTGCACTGCTTTTACTTTCTTCGAATCTACCTTGATCCTTTCACTCGACACTACGTGACCCAAGAATGCCACGGAATCCTACCAGAACTCATATTTCGAGAAATTTGCATATAATTTCTTTTCTCTCGAGGTCTGAAGCATTATCATCAGGTGCTGCTCATGATCTTCCCGACGCCGGGAGTATACCAAAATGTTATCAATAAAGACAATGACGAACGAGTCAAGATATGGCCAGAATACATTGTGCATCATATGCATAAATGCTGCTGGGGCATTGGTCAGCCCAAATGACATAACGAGGAACTCGTAATGACCATACCAAGTCCTGAAAGCAGTCTTTTGGATATCTGGCTCCCGAATCTTCAATTCATGATAACCTGAAAGCAAGTCAATCTTAGAAAACACTCGAGCACCTTGTAACTGATCAAATAGGTTATCAATATGGGGCAGAGGATACCGGTTCTTCACTATAACTTTGTTTGACTGGTGATAATCAATGCATATATGCATAGAACCATCCTTTTTCTTCACAAACAAGACAGGAGCACCCCAAGGTGACAGACTGGGCGGAATAAAGCCCTTATTAAGCAATTCCTGTAACTGTTCCTTCAACTCCTTCAACTTAGGAGGAGCCATACGGTAAGGAGGAATAGAAATGGGCTGAGTGACCGGCAACAAATCAATGCAAATCAATATCTCTATCGGGCGACATGCCCGGAAGATCAGCTGGAAACACATCAGAGAAATCTCGCACTACTGGGACTGAATCAACTGTAGGGGTATCAATATTGACATCTCTCACATAAGCTAGATACGTGTCACACCCCTTCTCAACCATTCGCGGAGCTATAACAAATGAAATAACTCTACTGGAAGGATCTAAGGTACCCCTCCACTCTAATCGCGGTACGCCTGGCATAGCCAGCGTCACAGTCTTGGCGTGACAATCAAGAATAGCATAATGGGGCGACAACTAGTCCATGCCCAAGATAACATCAAAATCTACCATGCTGAGCAATAATAAATCGGCTCTGGTCTCAAAACCACTAAGAGCAATCAAACACGATCGATAAACGCGGTCCACAACAAGAGAATCTCCCACAAGAGTAGAAACATAAACAGGGGAACTCAAAGAATCCCGAGATACACCCAAATAAGGGGCAAAATAAGAGGATACATAAGAATAAGTGGATCCTGGATCGAATAGAACCGATGCATCTCTATGATAGACTGGAATAATACCTGTGATGACAGAATCGGAGGCAACAGCCTCAATACGGGCAGGAAGGGCATAGTATCTGGCCTAGCCTTCCCCTTTAGGGCGACCTCTACCTTCCCGACCTCCACCTCTAGCGGGCTGAGCAGGTGGGGTAGCAACTGGTGCTGTAATCATAGCCTGGGAACTCTCCGGAGCATGCTGTTGGTGAGAAGTCTGTGGAGGTGCACCCCTCCTTAGTCTAGGGCAATCACTCACCACATGGTATGTGTCGCCACACTCAAAACAAGCTCTGGGAGGACGTGATGGCTATGACTGGCTCGGGCCAGGTCTGCTGGACTGACCACTGAAAGCACCCCGTGCAGGAGGCGCACTAGATACTGGAGGTGCGTAATAAGGCTCACGACGAACTATAATTGGGCACGGGCACCAGAATAATGGCCCGACTTTCGAGACCTCTTGGCCTCTCTCTCCTCTCTATCCCTAGCAAGCATGCCCTCTACTCTCCTAGAAATGCTCACCACCTGCTGATTAGCAATATCCATCTCCAACTCCCGGGCCATGCTAGACCTGATGCTGGGGATGATCCCCTCAATAAACCGGTGAACTCTATCACGAACTGTAGAGACCAAGATCGGTGCGTGCCTAGCCAAGTCACTGAAACGGACACCATACTCTGAAACAGTCATAGTACCCTGGCGCAAATGCTCAAACTCCGCGCGCCATGCATCCCTGAGGCTCTAAGGGACATACTCCCTCAAAAACATATCTGAAAACTCGGTCCATGTAAGGGAAGCTGCCTCAGCCGGACTGTCCAACTCAAAAGTACGCCACCACTGATAGGCTGCTCCTCGAAGCTGGAAGGCAATGAAATAAACCCCACTCGACCCTGATATACCCATAGTGCGGAGGATACGCTTGCACTCCTCCTGAAATCCCTGAGCATCCTCTGATGCTAGACCACTGAATGTAGGATGCTGGTACTTATTAAACCTCTCAAGCCTCCGTTGCTCCTCCTTTAAAGTTACTGCCCTATCCTCAGGCTGAAATGGGGCTACAGGCGGTACCGGTATAACCTCTGGGATCTGATAAACCTAAACCCGCTGCTCTGGCGTGCGGGCGACGGGAGTCTGTGCTCCTCCCCCGGCCTGAGATGTGGCTGCAGCATGGGGAATCAACCCTGCCTCAGCTAAAGTGGTGTACATGCTCATAAACTGTGCAAGGGTCTCCTGGACAGCTGGACTAGTAGTAGCAGAGGCGTATTAGGCGCCTGGGCTCCGGTTAGAGCTGCTGGAGGCTCCTCTATGGCAGCTCGCATGGGTGCTCTGGCTGCACCACGTGCACTTCCTCGACCTCTACCTCGGCCCCGGCCTCTAGCGACTCTAGCAGGGGGCGGGGTGCCTGGTCATCTCCGGTAGCACGTGTCCTCACCATCTGTGAGAGAATAGAAGACAGAGGTTTCAAATTTTGAAATCAATAATCTCGCACGATAAGGAATCAAATGAAGTAGAATTTTCCTAACAGTTACATAACCTCTCGAAGATAGGTACAGACGTCTCCGTACCAATCCGCGAGACTCTAATAAATCGGCTTGTGACTCTAGCCAACTAACAGGTAAATATAATTGAAGAGTTTAAAATGGCGCTCGGCATATACAATAATAATACTCTCAAACTGACCATACCACTCCCAAAATCCAGAATCTCATGAATCACAAGCTAAAGAAATACATAGTGTTCTAGCTCCAAAAGTCTGAACGAAGAACAAAACAAGAAATCTATAACTGAAGGGAGAATAGAGAAGGACTTCCAGGTCTGTGGATGCGGCATATATACCTCGGAGTCTCTGGATCGCCTTGCCTTACAGATAGTATGGTTGAGCTGATGAACTTGGATCTGCACACGAAAAACATGTGCAGGAAAGGGCATGAGTACACCAAAGCGGTACCCAGTAAGTGCCAAGCCTAACCTCGGTCGAGTAGTGACGAGATCAGGTCAGGGCCCTACCGGTTATACATATATAACAAGGTAAAACAATATGAAATATGACAGTATAGTTAAAAATACTAACAGTCAATGAAAATAGAATCACAGAAAGAATAACTCAGTACACAGAGATAGCAACGGGGGATCTCCCAGTATAACATCCCATAGTCCCAAAGGTAAATGTACAGAGGATCTCCCGGGATACTGTCCCGAAGTCCAAATCGTAAATGTGCAGGGGGGATCTCTCAAAATACCGTTTCATAGTCCCAAAGTAAACATACAAGGGGGATCTCCCGGAATATCGTTCCGTAGTCCCAAAGTAAATACGCAACCAAATAAAATATACACAACAATCTCAGCCAGAAAATCTACACTTCTATTCAAGTTCATACCAAAGAAACAGGTGATTCCGAACCTAAACATGCTGCACAGAATCCAAGTAAGCAGTTAAAACATATAAGACAGTTAAGGCACGTAGGCATGCTTTCCTAAGCTAAGCAGGAGGATACATGAAATATTATTTCTCAATTCAAGGAAAAAGACACAGATATTTACTTACTGAAAACGAGGTTTTTCAACAATTAGCACGTGTACGCACTCGTCACCTCATGTACACGGCATCCACATAACAACAGTACCAAAATCCTAAGGGGAGTTCCCCCACACAAGGTTAGGCAAGCCACTTACCTCGAACGAAGCTCAAAATCAATCTGATATCATGCCCTTGCCACGAGTATCCAAACCCGAGTGGCCCAAATCTAATCCAAACAATTACATAACGCAAATATAGCTACAAGCACATAATTTAGCTAATGAAATTAAAGCTAAGACGATAAAATAGGAAAACTCCCAAAAATCCTCCATGGGACCACGTCTCGGAATCGGGTAAAAGTTCCCAATTCAGAACACCCATTCACTCCCGAGATCACTCATCCAAAAATTACTCAATTCTGACTACTAAAACCCGATCAAAACCCAAAAATTCGGATGGGGAACCTTTCCCCCAATTTTCCCATTTTTCCACTCAAATTCCTTGATTAGATGAGTAAAAAAATAATAGATGGATGAAATATAAACAAAATAGGGTTAGGAATCGTTACCCATTGGTTTCCTCTTCAAAAACCTCACTAAATCACCTTCCCCCGAGCTCAAAATCGAATTTGATGTTATGAACTTCAAACCCTCGAAATTTCCTATTTCTGTCAAACGATTACCGCATCTACGGTCCCGCTTCTACGGCTAGGGACCCACACCTTCGGAAATTCATTAAATCCCCAAGCACCACACCTGCGCTCCATTCCTCGCAGATGCGGTTCCGCTTTGGCGGTCCTTGAGTCGCATCTGCGTCCAATGGTCTTCATGCCTCAGACCGCATCTGCAGTTACCAAGACACTTATGTGGTGCCGTACCTGCGGTCCATAATCCGCAGGTGCGAAAACAACAAGTTCAGCACTTCAAAAATTTGCCTAAGTCCAAATCCAAATCCGTTAAGCATCGGAAACTCACCCAAGGCCCCGGGACGTCAACCAAACATACTATCTAATCTTAAAACATCATACGAACTTAGTCGAGCCCTCAAATCACATCAAACAATGCTAGCACCACGAATAACTCTCCAATCCAAACCTAATGAATTTGAATTTCTAAAATTCTACAACCGATGCCGAAACCAACCAAACCATGTCCGATTGACCCCAAATTTTGTACAGAAGTCATATTCAACACTATTGACCTACTTATACTTCCGGAATTGGATTCCGACCCCGATATTAAAATTTCACCATCGGCCCGAAAACTTTAAAAACTCAACTTTCGGCATTTCAAGCCTAAATAAGCTACGGACCTCCAAAACACAACCCGAACACGCCCCTAAGCCCGCGATCACCCAACGGAGATAACGGAATTGACGGAATTTCATTCTGGAGCAGTCTTCACACTGCTCCGACTATGGTCCATATTCTAAGGCTTAAACTCTCATTTGGGGATAAGTGTCCCAAAATACTCTGAAACTCAAGATGAACCACCCCGGCAAATCACAATAGCAGAAATTGACACGAGGAAGCACTTAATAGGAGATCGGGTCGTAAATTCTCAAAACGACCGGCCGGGTCGTTACATAGGATTTAAACAAGCTGATTTGATTCAAACTATGGTTTTAAAAATATGTCGTATTTTACTTAGTATCTGTGATATGAAATTTATTTGCATTACTGTTCGTCACTACTTATCAGTCTTTATTTACTGTTGTTACTTACTGAGTTGGTGTACTCACGTTATTCCCTACACCTTGTGTGCAGATCCAGGCGTTTCTAGACACGGTAGCGAGTGTTGATTGTTCAGTTGCAGATCCATCGGAGTTACCAAGGTAGTTACCTAGCAATCGCAGCCCTGATTTCCTCCCTCTTTATCTTTCCTTAGTTTTATTCAAATATTTCCAAACTATATTAGTTTGGATATGGTAAGACGGTTGTAGTAGATGCTCATGACTAGTGACACCCCGATTTCAGGCTCTCTTTTTCGCACTTTTGTTTTGATTTGAACTCCCTTGTGATGGTTACATATATTAAACAGCTTTAAAATTAACTTTTAAATGAAATTATCGATTTGTTTTGGTAAGATTCCGGCTTGCCTAGTACCACAATAGGCGCCATCACGACAGGGTTAGTTTTTGGGTCGTGACAAGTTGGTATCAGAGCCTAGGTTACATAGGTCTCACAAGTCATAAGCGGGTTTAGTAGAGTCTTGCGGATCAGTACAGAGATGTCTGTACTTATTTTCGAGAGGTTGCAGAACCTTTAGGAAATTTCACATTCTTGAATCCATATCGTGCAGCATTGATTCAGCTTGAAGCGTAACTCCTTGAAGCCTTCCACGCATTTATGTGCGCACATGAGCGCTCGGTATCAGCTGTGTATCGACGGCTTGTGAGTTCCATGGTTGAGGTACGAGATGTGATTTTGGCATGTTCATGATGGGCCGGTCTGGATGACTTGAGATCGAGTTTTGTCTGTGGCTTGAGAATTGAGATTTTGATTGTGCGAGCACGTGCATTAGGGACTTATATGTCCGTTTGTGTCCTTATTAGTGGGATTTATGACTGGAGGACTATGGGGTGAGTATAATTTAATTACGAGATGTGTTAAGATTGTTCGAATGTGACAAGAAGAGTTTGCTGGAGATGTAGCAAGGACTATTGGGTGTTTGACTTCTGTCTTGAGTTGGCGTATGGCCTCGAGCTATGGGTGTGTTGAAGGACCTCTCATGTAGTTTAGCTGTGGAGTGAGGTAGATCTTCATGTTGAGTTATGAGTTCAGACTCAGAGTGATTAAGTGATTGCGTAATAGATATGATTATGGATGAGTATAGAGAGATACTAGTGTGAGGCTAAGCAGGTGGGTTATCTCCTGCGGGGTGTTCTGAGGTTTGTGTGATCCCTATGTTGTTTGTTGGGAGTCCTCTTTTACCAGTGAAATATACATGTTGCAATTTGCATTTGGATCGCATATGAGAGTGTGCGTGACTGTTACGAGGGTGAATGCAAGATTTGCAGATGATTTGAAATACTAGATGGTTTGTGTTGGATGAGCTTATGAAGGATTTAGTTGAATCTCACTATGCTATTATGGAAGTAATAGAGTATGGACATTGTGCATTTTTGTGTGTTTTGATCTATGGCTTTGAGCCAAGTGGGGGAGTCTGCTATTGATAAGTTGATTGCACGGCTAAGTGTCGTATTAGTTTCAGTTTGAGGTATACTGGTGAATCAGTTATGACTTGCAGAAGTTGAGATCAAGGATGACTCGAGTAAAGGGGATTTTTGGATACTAGTTGTATTAGGTTTTATGAGTATATCAGAATCATGGAATGATTTGAGTTGTTATTGGTGAAGGATGTCATGTGCATAGAGCAGAAATTTATCTGGTTGCATTAAGGTGGGGTTACATACTTAGGTGTTGGAGTGCTGATGGGGCACAGGTCGATCAGCCCGCTTGATCAGTCTAATTTAGATTTGAGCAGAGTGGATAACTCTCGAGAATGGTTCTAATGAATTCAAGATTTATATGTGGCAATTGAAAATTTTTGCGGGTTGTATGTGGCTCGAAGCTGAGAGTTACATTGGATGGTGTCGAGGATCGCAGTATTTCTAATAGTTGTGGATTCTACATTTTAGTATCAGGAAAGTAAGATGAACAACTTGAAATTCAGAGAAGGTCTCTTCGAAGTGTATATCTCGGTTGTGGTACTTTTGGGGTGCTTAAGCGAGCATAGCAGCTTATGAGCCTTAGGGCGGTGTGGTTTTATGTTAGGATCTCGTGTGGTGAGTCTGGGTTGAGGATTGAGGTATTATGGCGAGGAGAAGTATCAATGTGAATGCAATACATAAGGAACTCGGATAGATAGGACATCTTGGTAGTAGGTTGGATCAACATGGTAATGGGTATTATTAGTTCTTTAGGAGTTTATGAGGTAATGAGTTTCTATAGGTGTTTCGTGGCAATGCTCTTGGGTTTTGGTGACCTGCATAGCTTGGTTGGGTTAGAAGGATTCAATCCTGACGGTTGGGTTTTGTGCAAATGGGATTCAGAGAGTTCTAAATGGTTCTACCATGGTTCGAGGTGTATATTTCCACCAGTGTGTGGAACAAGCTGCGAATAGGGATTTTCTCCTGGATGAGATCAAATGGAAGGTTTCTATTTGGTTGAGTATTTAGTTTACTGTGACTCGGAGTGGATTATGATATTTTCATACTTTTCATACAATGGTATGGTACATGCGGTGTGTTGTGTGAGATTGAGATTTGCATGAGCAGGGGTCAAAGGGTATCCTTAGGCAGCATGGGCAGTTTCAGATGACTAGGTGAATGATATTACTATTTGGTGTGGATTGATGAAAGTATACATTTCAGAAGTGTAACGACCCGGCCGGTCGTTTTAAGAATTTACGCCCCGATCCCCTATTAACTGCATTCCCCGCGTTTATTTCTGTTATTGTGAGTTGCCGGGAGGATTTATTTGGAGTTTCGGATAGTTTTGGGACACACAGTCCCTAAATGAGAGTTTAGGTTTAAAAAAAATTCGGACCGTAGTTGGATCACTGCGAAGACGGCCTCGGAATGGAATTCTATTGGTTCCGTTAGCTCCGTTGGGTGATTTCGGGTTTAGGAGCGTGTTTGGATTGTGTTTTGGAGGTCCGTAGCTTATTTAGGCTTGAAATGCCGAAAGTTGGATTTTTGAAGTTTCCAGTTCGATAGTGAGATTTTGATATCGGGTTGGAATGGAATTCCGAAAGTTGGAGTAGCTCCGTAGTGTTGAATGTGGCGTGCTTGTAAAATTTCAGGTTATTTGGACGAGCTTTGATAGACTTTTTGATCGAAAGCGTAATTTGAGAGTTTTTGAAGTCCTTAGGCTTGAATCCGATATTTATTGGTTTATTCGATGTTGTTTGAGGTGTTTTGAAGATTTGTATAAGTTTGGATAATGGTATATGACTTGTTCACGCTTTTGGTTGAGGTCACGGGGGCCTTGGGGTGGTTTCGGATGGTTAACTGGAAGTTTGGAGTTGGGAATTTTCAGCTGAAGCTGCTCAGTCTGCTGTCATAGCCGCACCTGCGGCTTGGGACCGCACGTGCGGCGCCGCAGAAGCGGCTGAGAGACCGCAGATGCGGCCATGTGAGGGAAGGCCAGTTTCCGCAGGTGCGGTAGTTTGAGCGCAGGTGCGGTAGAAGAAGCGTAGGTGCGACCCAAAGGTATTTATTGAAATCGCAGATGCGCACCTGGGACCGCAGGTGCGGGGAAGTGTCCGCAGGTGCAGAAGTCCTAGGCCAGAACATATATAAAGGTTCAGTCGCGATTTTTGCCCATTCTTTCACCATATTCATCCGGAATTTCAGCTTTTGGGAGGTTTTTGAGAGAGGATTCAAGGGAGCTTCAAGGAGGTAAGATTTTTGGAACCTAAACTCGTTATTATGGTGATTTATATCATTTTAAGCATGAAATTTGTAGAAAAATCAGTGGTAAATTGGGGGTTAGGGCTTGGTTAATTGGAGAGCTTTGAGTGCTGATTTGAGGGACCATTTGAGGTCCGATTTTGGTACTTTTTGTATGACTAAACTCGTGAGAGTATGAGGATTCTAAAAATGTAAATTTTACCCGATTCTAAAATGTGGGCCCGGAGGGCATTTTTGTCATTTTACCTAATTTCGCGTATTAGCTTAGAATTATTTGTAGAATCAGTTACTTGAAGTGTTATTTACATTATGCAATTGAATTGAATAGATTTGGGCCATTTGGAGTCGAATACTTGTGGCAAGAATGTGGTTTCGGGTTGATTTTGAGTCGGTTCGAGGTAAGTGGCTTGCCTAACCTTGTGTGGGGGAACTCCCGTTAGGATTTGGTATTGTTGATATTTGAAATGCCTTGTACGCGAGGTGACGAGTGTGTACTTATGCTAATCGTTGAAAATCCATTTTCTTTAAGTAACTATAATTGTGATTCCCTTTTTTTCATGTTTATATCACTTGTAATTTAAGCCTACTGTTAGTTTAGGGAAGCATGTCTAATTGACTTAATTGCTTTACTTGCTCAAACTGTTTTATTTAAATTCTGTGCAGCATGCTAGGTTAGAAATACCTTTTTTACCTTGGTATGAAATTGGTTTGAATTGAATATTCTTCGTGTTGCTGTTGTGTGTTTACTTTGGGACTACGGGCGATATCCCGGTAGATCCCCCTTGCCTGTTTATTTGGGACTACGGATTGATATTCCGGTAGATCCCCCTGCATATTTGTATTTGGGGACTACAGACCGAGATTCCGGTAGATCCCCAGCACACTATGAGTTGGACTACGGGACGACACCCAGAGATCCACTGGATATTACATTTGGGGGCTACAGGATGGTATCCTGGTAGATCCCTGGTTTGCTGGATATTTACATTTGGGGGCTACAGGATGGTATCCTGGTAGATCCCCGGTTTGCTGGATATTTACATTTGGGGGCTACAGTACGGTATCCTGGTAGATCCCCAGTTTGCTGGATATTTACATTTGGGGGCTACAGGACGGTATCCTGGTAGATCCCCGGTTATTATCTCTGTGTTGAGCTGTATTCCTTTCTGTGATTATTTGGTCTCTGTTATAGCTGTTGTTGTTCTTCCTATCCTGTGTTACTTCTTACTGTTGCACTTAATTATATTGTGATATTTTATACTGTTATACCTTGTATTTCATTCAACCTCAGTAGAGCCCTGACTTTCCTCGTCACTACCCGACCGAGGTTAGGCTTGGCACTTATTGAGTACCGTTGTGGTGTACTCATGCCCTTCTTGCGCATGTTTTTCATGTGCAGATCAAGGTACTTTCACTCAGTCTTATCACCCCTGAGGCAAGGAGCCTTTGTGGAGACTTCGAGGTATATCTGCCGCGTCCGCAGACCGAGGAGTCCCTTTCTATTCTCTGTACTAGTTTAGCCCTTCTGTAGTTTCCTTGTTGATAGACATTTTTGGAGTTAGAGCTTTTTATGTATTTCTTAGCTAGTGATTTATGGGATTCCGGATTTTGGGAATTGTTCATTTTTTGAGATCTTGTACTGTTATATGCCAGACGACATTCTAATCACTGTTTAACTTTGTTATCTCGGTTTTTAATTACTTTCTTTCCGCAATGGTTTCTTTTTCCGCATTTGTTTGGCATACCTAGTCGTAGAGACTAGGTGCCGTCACGATAGTTCACGGAGGGCGAACTGGGGTCGTGACAAGTTGGTTTCAGAGCTCTAGGTTCATAGGAGTCATGAATCACAAGCCGGTTTATTAGAGTCTTGCAAATCGGTACAGAGACGTCTGTACTTATCTACGAGAGGCTATGTAACCGTTAGGAAAATTCCCACTTCATTTGATTTCCTTGTCGTGCAAGATTTTTGACATCACAATCCTAAACTTCCATCTTCCATTCTCTCATGGATGGTGAGGACACGTGCTACTAGAGGTGACCGGACACCCGCGCCCCTTGCGAGAGCCGTCAGAGGTCGAGGCCGGGGTAGAGGCCAAGGACGTGCACGCGGTGCAGCCAGAGCACCCATGCGAGCTGCTACAGAGGAACCACCAGCAGTTCCAGCTGGAGAACAGGCGCCTGATACGCCTACTACTACCACTACTCCAGTACTTCAAGAGACTTTAACCCAGTTCCTGAGCATGTTTGGTACATTGGTTCAGGCGGGGTTAATTTAGGTTGTACCAACTACTTCACAGATCGGGGGAGAGACCCAGACTCCCGCCGTCCCCACTTCAGAGCATCGAGTTCCCATTGGTCAGGTTCCAAGTGTCATGGCGACACAACCTGTGGTCCCAGTTCAGCGGGTGGTGAGGATCTCTCACCAAGTAGAGGACAGACGAGGTCAGGAGAGAGTGTATAGGTAGGCGAGGAGACCTCGTAGACCAGAGAGATCCACTGGACCTTATTTTGGAGGAAGAGTACGAGATGGTAGAGGTTTTGTGGGTCAGCCAGCTCAGTTTGCATCTCAGACTTCGCATAGTATTTTAGGTGTTCAGGGGTCTCAGAGTACCCATACCGCACAGTTCCCACTGCCACTTCAGGAGCGTGGTTGTTTTGAGTATGGTGACATGCGCCATGTGGTGAGGTATTGCCCTAGACTAGGGAGGGGTGCGCCTCCACAAACTTCTCAACCATAGCGTGCTCCGTAGAGTTTCCAGGCTATGATTTCAGCACCAGTTGCTACCCCACCTGCCCCGCCAGCTAGAGGTAGAGGTCGGGGAGGTAGAGGTCGCCTTAGAGGGGGAGACCAGACCAGATACTATGCCCTCCCTGCCCGTACCGAGGTTGTCGCCTCCGATTCTGTCATCACAGGTATTACTCTTGTCCGTCATAGAGATGCATCAATTCTATTCGATCCAGGATCCACTTATTCTTATATGTCCTCTTATTTTGCCCCGTATTTGGGCATATCTCGGGATTTCTTTGAGTTCACCTACTTATGTTTCTAGTCCTGTTGGAGGTTTGCTTGTTGTGGACCGCGTTTATCGGTCGTGTTTGATTGCTCTTAGTGGTTTTGAGACCAGAGCCGATTTGTTATT
This sequence comes from Nicotiana attenuata, assembly GCF_001879085.1. Taxonomy (NCBI): domain Eukaryota; kingdom Viridiplantae; phylum Streptophyta; class Magnoliopsida; order Solanales; family Solanaceae; genus Nicotiana; species Nicotiana attenuata. The sequence continues at coordinate 75,118 of NW_017672269.1, forward strand.
GCTCAGCATGGTAGACTTTGATGTTATTCTTGGCATGGACTGGTTGTCGCCCCATTATGCTATACTTGATTGTCACGCGAAAACCGTAATGCTGGCTATGCCAGGTGTACCACGAGTAGATTGGAGGGGTACCTTAGACCATACTTCCAATAGAGTTATTTCATTCCTTAAGGCTCAGCGTATGGTTGAAAAGGGGTGTGACGCGTATCTAGCTTATGTGAGAGATGTCAGTATTGATACCCCTACAGTTGATTCAGTCCCAATAGTACGGGATTTCTCTGACGTGTTTCCAGCTGACCTTCCGGGCATGCCGCCCGAAAGAGATATTGATTTTGGCTTTAATCTGTTGCCGGGCACTTAGCCCCTTTCTATTCCTCTGTGCCGTATGGCTTCTCCTGAGTTGAAGAAGTTGAAGGAGAAGCTACAGGAATTTCTTGATAAGGGTTTCATTCGGCCCAGTGTATCACCTTGGGGTGCTCCTGTCTTATTTGTGAAGAAGAAGGATGGTTCTATGAGTATGTGTATTGATTATCGCCAGTTGAACAACGTTACAGTGAAGAACCGTTATCCTTTGCCCCGTATTGATGACCTGTTTGATCAGTTACAGGATGCTCGTGTGTTTTCTAAGATTGACTTGCGTTCCAACTATCATCAATTGAAGATTCGGGAGCCAGATATCCCGAAGACTGCCTTCAGGACTCGGTATGGTTATTACAAGTTCCTTGTTATGTCATTTGGGCTGACCAATGCCCCAACAGCCTTTATGCATTTGATGCACAGTGTATCCGGCCATATCTTGATTCATTCGTCATTGTCTTTATTGACGATATTCTAGTATATTCCCGGAGTAGGGAAGATCATGAGCAGCACCTGAGGACAGTGCTACAGACTTTGAGAGAGAAGAAACTATATGCCAAGTTCTCGAAATGTGAGTTTTGGTTGGATTCTGTGGCATTCTTGGGTCACGTGGTTTCAAGTGATGGTATTCAAGTGGATCCGAGGAAAGTAGAAGCAGTGCAGAGTTGGCCCAGACCATCCTCGGCTTTAGAGATCCATAGTTTTCTTGGCTTGGCGGGTTATTACCGTCGATTTATTCAGGGATTTTCATCTATTGCAGCACTTATGACTTGGATGACCCAGAAGGGGGCTCTGTTCCAGTGACGGAAGAGTGTGAGGAGAGCTTTCAAAAGCTCAAGACATCTTTGACTACATCCCCAGTTTTGATATTGCCTACCGGTTCGGGGTCTTATACTTTCTATTGTGATGCCACGAGGGTTGGCCTTGGAGCGGTATTGATGCAGAACGGTAGGGTGATTGCCTACGCATCCACACAGTTGAAGGTACATGAGAAGAATTATCCTGTCCATGATCTTGAGTTAGCTACTATTGTACACGCCTTGAAGATCTAGCGTCATTATTTTTACGATGTGCCTTGTGAGATTTATACTGATCACCGGAGTTTGCAGCATCTGTTCAAGCAGTAAGGACCTTAATTTGCGACAGAGGAGGTGGTTAGAGCTACTGAATGACTATGTTATCACTATTTTGTATCACGCGGGCAAGGCCAATGTGGTGGCCGATGCTTTGAGCCCTCGGGCAGAGTGTTTGAGGAGTTTGGCTTATTTACTAGCAGCAGAGAGGCCCATGGCGATGGATGTTCAGGCCTTAGCCAGCCGGTTTGTGAGATTGGATCTTTCGGAGCCCAGTTGGGTTCTAGCATGCGTGGTCTCTCGGTCTTCCCTGTTTGATCGTATCCAAGAGCGTCAGTTTTATGACCCTCATTTGCTTGTTCTCCAGGACAAGGATTTTCATGGCGATACCAGAGATGTGACTATTGGTGACGACGGGGTATTGAGGATGCAGGGTCGAGTTTGTGTACCCAATGTTGATGGGCTTCGAGAGTTGATTCTAGAGGAGGCCCATAGTTCGTGATATTCCATTCATCTGGGTGCCGCGAAGATGTACGAGGATTTGAGGCAGCACTATTGGTGGAGGCGGATGAAGAAAGATATAGTTGGGTTTGTAGCTTGGTGCCTTAATTGTCAGCAGGTGAAGTTTGAGCACCAGAGACCAGGTGGGTTGCTTCAGTAGATAGAGGTTCCGAAGTGGAAGTGGGAGCGGGTCACCACGGACTTCGAGGAGGTTCGATGCCATTTGGGTGATTGTGGATCGGCTGACCAAGTCCGCACATTTCATTCCTGTGAGTATTACCTATTCTTCAGAGCGGTTGGCGGAGATTTATATCCGGGAGATTGTCCTTCTGCATGGTATTCCAATTTCCATCATTTCAGATAGAGGTACTCAGTTCATATCACGGTTCTGGAGGGCCGTACAACATGAGTTAGGTACTCGGGTGGAGTTGAGCATAGCATTTCACCCTCAGACGGACGAACAGTTCGAGCGCACTATTCAGATTCTTGAGGATATGCTCCGTGCGTTTGTGATTGAGTTTGGAGGGTCTTGGGATCAGTTCTTGCCATTGGCGGAGTTTGCCTATAACAACAATTATCAGTCCAGCATTCAGATGGCACCATATAAGGCTTTGTATGGAAGGCGGTGTAGATCCCTGGTGGGTTGGTTTGAGCCGGATGAGGCTAGATTATTGGGCACAGACTTGGTTCAGGATGCTTTGGAGAAGGTTAAGGTGATTCAGGATAGGCTCCTTACAGCCCAGTCCAGACAGAAGAGTTATGCGGACCGGAAGGTTCGTGATGTTTCCTACATGGTTGGAGAGCGGGTCCTGCTTCGGGTTTCGCCTATGAACGGCGTTATGAGGTTTAGGAAGAAAGGGGAGTTGAGTCCAAGGTTTATTGGCCCTTTTGAGATATTGAGGCGTGTTGGGGAGGTTGCTTATGAGCATGCCTTACCTCCCAGCTTGGCAGGAGTTCATCCGGTATTTCATGTTTCAATGCTCCGGAGTTATCACGGTGATCCGTCGCACGTGTTGGATTTTAGTTCAGTCAAGTTGGACAAGGATGTATCTTATGTTGGGGAGCCGGTGGCAATTTTGGACAGGCAGATTCAAAAGTGAGGTCAAAGAACATTGCATCAGTGAGGGTTCAATGGCGGGGTCAGCCGGTCGAGGAGGCGACCTGGGAAACCGAGCAGGATATGCGCAGCCGTTTCCCTCATATTTTCCCTTCTTCAGGTATGTTTCTATACTCGTTCAAGGACGAACGAATGTTTGAGTGTGGGAGGATGTAACGACCCGGCCAGTCGTTTTAAGATTTTACGCCCCAATCCCCTATTAACTGCATTCCCCGTGTTTGTTTCTGCTATTGTGGGTTGTCGGGAGGATTTATTTGGAGTTTCGGAGAGTTTTGGGACACATAGTCCCTAAATGAGAGTTTAGGTTTTAAAAAAAAATGGACCGTAGTCGGATCAATGCGAAGACGGCCTCGGAATGGAATTCTATTTGTTCCGTTAGCTCCGTTGGGTGATTTCGGGTTTAGCAGCGTGCTCGGATTGTGTTTTGGAGGCTCGTAGCTTATTTAGGCTTGAAATGCCGAAAGTTGAATTTTTGAAGTTTCCGGTTCGATAGTGAGATTTTGATAACGGGGTCAGAATGGAATTCTGGAAGTTGGAGTAGCTCCGCAGTGTTGAATGTGACGTGCTTGCAAAATTTCAGGTCATTCGGACGAGTTTTGATAGACTTTTAGATCGAAAGCGTAACTTGAGAGTTTTTGAAGTCCATAGGCTTGAAAGCGGTATTTATTGGTTGATTCGATGTTGTTTGAGGTGTTTTGAAGATTTGTATAAGTTTGAATAATGATATATGACTTGTTCGCGCTTTTGCTTGAGGTCCCGGGGGCCTCGGGATGGTTTCGAATAGTTAACGGGAAGTTTGGAGTTGGAAAATTTGCAGCTGAAGCTGTTGAGTCTGCTATCATAACTGCACCTGCGGCTTGGGGACCGCAGGTGCGGTGCCGCATAAGCGGCTGAGAGACCGCAGATGCGGCCATGTAAGGGAAGGCCAGTTTCCGCAGGTGCGGTTGTTTGAGCGCACCTGCGTGAACGCAGGTGCGGTATAAGAAGCGCAGGTGCGGCCCAAGGGTATTTAATGAAATTTCGCAGATGCGCACTTGGGACCGCAGGTGCAGGTTCGCAGGTGCGGGGAAGTGTCCGCAGGTGCGGAAGTCCTTGGCCAAAACATATATAAAGGTTCAGTCGCGATTTTTGCCCATTTTTTCACCATTTTCATTCGGATTTTGAGCTTTTGGGATGTTTTTGAGAGAGGATTCAAGGGAGCTTCAAGGAGGTAAGATTTTTTGAACATAAACTCGTTACTATGGTGATTTTTATCATTTTAAGCACGAAATTTGAAGGAAAATCAGTGGTAAATTGGGGGTTAGGGCTTGGTTAATTGGAGAGCTTTGAGTGGTAATTTGAGGGACCATTTGAGGTCCGATTTTGGTACTTTTGGTATGACTAAACTCGTGAGAGTATGAGGATTCTAAAAATGTAAATTTTACCTGATTCCGAAACATGGGCTCGGAGGGCGTTTTGGTCATTTTACCTAATTTCGTGTATTAGCTTAGAATTTATTTTGTAGAATAAGTTACTTGAAGTGTTATTTACATTATGCAATTGAATTGAATTGATTTGGGCCATTTGGAGTCGAATACTCGTGGCAAGAACGTGGTTTCGGGTTGATTTTGAGCCAGTTCGAAGTAAGTGGCTTGCCTAACCTTGCGTGGGGGAACTCCCCTTAGGATTTGGTATTGTTGATATTTGAAATGCCTTGTACGCAAGGTGACGAGTGTGTACTTGTCCTAATCGTTGAAAATTCATTTTCTTTAAGTAACTATAATTGTGATTCCTTTTTTTCATGTTTATACCACTTGTAATTTAATCCTACTGTTAGCTTAGGGAAGCATGTCTAATTGACTTAATTGCTTTACTTGCTCAAACTGTTTTATTTAAATTCTGTGCAGCATGCTAGGTTAGAAATTCCTGTTTTACCTTGGTAAGAAATTGGTTTGAATTTAATATTCTTCGTGTTGTTGTTGTGTGTTTACTTTGGGACTACGGGCGATATGCCGGTAGATCCCCCTTGCCTGTTTATTTAGGACTACGGATTGATATTCTGGTAGATCCCCTGCATATTTATATTTGGGGACTACGGATCGAGATTCTGGTAGATCCCCGGCGCACTATGAGTTGGACTACGGGACCACACCCGGGAGATCCACTGGACATTTACATTTGGGGGCTACAGGACGGTATCCTGGTAGATCCCCAGTTTGCTGGATATTTACATTTGGGGGATACAGGACGGTATCCTGGTAGATCCCCGATTTGCTGGATATTTACATTTGGGGGCTACAGGACAGTATCCTGGTAGATCCCCAGTTTGCTGGATATTTAGATTTGGGGGCTACAGGACGGTATCTCGGTAGATCCCCGGTTATTATCTCTGTGTTGAGTTGTATTCCTTTCTTTGATTATTTTGTCTCTGTTATAGCTGTTGTTGTTCTTCCTATCCTGTGTTACTTCTTGTTGTTGCACTTAATTATACTGTAATATGCTATACTGTTATACCTTGTATTTCGTTCAACCTCAGTAGAGCCCTGACGTTCCTCGTCACTACCTGACCGAGGTTAGGCTTGGCACTTACTGAGTACTGCTGTGGTGTACTCATGCCCTTCCTGCGCATGTTTTTCATGTACAGATCCAGGTACTTTCACTTAGTCTTATCACCCCTGAGGCGAGATGCCTTTGTAGAGACTTCGAGGTATATCTGCCACGTCCGCAGATCGAGGAGTCCTTTCTATTCTCTATACTAGTTTAGCCCTTCTGTGTTTTCCTTGTTGATATACATTTCTTGAGTTAGAGCTTTTTATGTATCTCTTAGCTTGTGATTTATGGGATTCTGGGTTTTGGGAATTCTTCAGTTTTTGATATCTTGTACTGTTATATGCCAGACGGCATTCTAAACACTGTTTAACTTTGTTATCTCAATTTTTAATTACTTTCTTTTCGCAATGGTTTCTTTTTCTGTATTTGTTAGGCTTACCTAGTCGTAGAGACTAGGTGCCGTCACGATAGTTCACGGAGGGCGAACTGGGATCGTGACAAGAAGGGGGCAATGTGTTTCCATTTATGGATACTTCATCGGTATTGTGGTACTCGTCTAATTGATCAACTGTTGATACTCATATTTTGTGATATGGCACAAAAGAATCAGAGAAGCATTCCACGTGAGATGATCGTCTATGAGGGATATGTCAGATATTCGATCGGTGGAGTTGGGATCATATATGGTGATTCGTGTGTTCTATGGATTTGGAAACTGGGAGTTCTCATGAGTAGATTATTTCGTGGTTTTGGACTGTGAAAATGTTGCTAAGGTTAGTCAGAGGGTAGTGTGTGTTGTGATTCAGCCACCGTAGACTTTCGGAGGGTTATTTATCTGTTATGGGTGACCAAAGTTGATTTGGGGTTCATCGGTAGGCCCAATATCGATGTGTGTTCTGCATCGGGTCGGATTTGTTGACTCCAAACTGCTTTTGTTGAGGGATGTGCCATTCGATTGTTGTTAAGCTTATTCTTGTTCTGGAGTGATCTATACGTTACTCTTCTGTGTTACGAGGAGTTATGATTTGTTGGTTATATGCACATATTGTGCGGTTCTATGGGGTCTTATAGCGGAATTTGAGTAGGAAGTGTATTGGGTATTGCTTGGTGGATAGCGTATCGGTTATACTCTTTTGGGTTTTTTGTGGCGTTATGTCATTTGCTTCTCCGTGGTTATGGTAGTGCACTTTGAGTACTTGATGTCGAATGGCGCGTGGTTATTGATTTTGAGCAAGGTGGCTTGAGGTATATGCCATGGATTAGTGTTTGGATGGGGCACGCATTGCAGCAAAATGATGTTGAGGTATGAACCTTTGTGTTAGATTCGTGTGATGGTCCTACGGGGTGTGATGGATCTTCAGTATTCGTTGTGGCACCACTTGTTAAGCTTGCGGTAGAGTCCTCTCGTTTGAGTCATTTTTAATGATTTGAGTACATTTGGGATGTTGTTATTGGGTGCACGAATTGCACAGGTTATGGCTTTGGATTGTATTGATGTGGCATGTCATCAGAGTGGTCGTGTTGGATGAGATGAGGTCATTGGACCTAGAATGAATCCTATCAGAATTGGTTACGGCATGGTTGGAAGGATAATATCGGAAGTCGACTTAGAAATCTGCTATAGTTCCTGTCGGAGAAGATGGATTTCCATGACTTGTTGATCTGACGAATGGTTATGAGTTTCTGCATGTTTCTTTCATCATTCGCAGTATATGAAAGTGGAACGAGGCTTTGTTTGTCAAGATATGTATTACCGGTATTGGGTTGTTTTGAGCAGCTGCTGTGATTAGAAGTTACCGCCATGAGTGTTTGAGTTATTTGGTATATCATGTTGTTACATCTTGGGTTATGTATATGGTTTGATACAGCTTTTTCGGACATATACAGTGTGTGGATACGAGGTTCTAATCTTATAGAAAATTCCGGATGTTAGAAATTGGGCCCTAAGACTTATGGACTAGGTTGGATTAAGAAATTTCAGTCATGTTATGTTATCAGACCTATATGGGATAGGGTGACGTGGGATCACCCCCGGGTATGTGCAATGTGAGGTTACACTACAATTTTATGGCTTTTGGAACAACTCCTGGAACATTCGAGGACGAACGTATGTTTAAGTGAGGGAAGATGTAACGACCCGACTGATCGTTTTGAGCATTTGCACATCGCTCGGTTGTTTGAGGGCATGAGTAGCTCCGTGTGAAGTATTATGACTTATGTGGATCATCGGTTTTGATTTTCAGGTTATTCGGAATTCAAGTTGGAAGAATGATTCTCAGCTAGAAGCTTTAAATTTGAAAGGTTTGACCAAGTTTGACTTTTTAGAATTTGACCTCGGATTGGATTTTTGATGGTTCCGTTAGCTCTGTTAGGTGATTTTGGACTTGGAGCGCGTCCGGAATGTGAATTGGAGGTCTGTGGTAGAATTAGGCATGAATTGGTGAAAGTTGGAAATTTGGCAATTTTGGTCGGCAGTGGAGTATTTGATATCGGGGTCGGAATGGAATTCCGAAAGTTGGAGTAGGTTCGTAGTGTCATTTGTGACGTGTGTGTAAAATTTGAGGTCATTCGGACGAGGTTTGGTAGGTTTCGGCGTCGTTTGCGGAATTCGAAAGTATAGAAGTTCTTAAGCTTGAATCTGAGGGTAATTTGATGTTTCGACGTTGTTTTGAGTGATTCAAAGGTGCGACTAAGTTCATATGATGTTTTGGAACTTGATGGCATGTTTGGTTGAGGTTCCGGGGGCTTCGGGTGAGTTTTGGGTGGTTAACGGACTTGGTTTTGAGTTGGGGAAATAGCTGAAGTTTCTGGTTTCTGCTCATCTACTTTCCTTATACGCGATGGCGTGGCCGGGTCCGAGATCGCGTATGCTAAGTTGGTCGCTGATGGAAATTGCCCTATGCGTCCGCGGGTGGAGGAGCACGATCGCGCAGCTTTGAGGGGAATCGATGCACGAACGCGTGGGCTATGCCACGTTCGCGAAGAGGAAAAGGGGTAGGAACTGAGATCAAGAGTTTTGTTCATCGCGAACGTGTGAGGCGGTTCACAATCGCGTAGCTCAGCGGGGCGTAGCATCGGGTTCGCATGGGAGATTCCGCGTACGCGTAGAGTTAGTTTGTAGGGCAGTATAACTATTCTTCGCGATCACGAGGGTTGTTCCGCGATCGCGCTGAAGGTATATCTGGGCAGATTTAAAAGATTCAAAACAAGGGTTTCGAGTTCATATCATAAAATTGAAGTGGGAGCTCGGTAGAAGGCAATTTTTGAAGGAATTTTCAGAGAGGTGATTGGGGTAAGAGTTCTTCACTTGATTTTGGTTAAATTCCAAGATTGTACCACGATTTTTATCATCTAAATTGGGAATTGGGGTGAAAAATTGGGGGGGGGGGGGTAATGGAAGAGTTATTGAGATAATAATTTGAGAATTTGAGGGACCAAATGGAGTCGGATTTTGTTAAATTTTGTATGTATGGACTCGTGAGTGAATGGGCTTTCAAGTTTTGTAATTTTTGTCGGATTTTGAGACGTGGGCCCGGGGGCCGAGTTTGAGTGAATTTCGGGATTTGTGTCCAATTAAGTAGTTTTTCTTGTGGAATTGGCTCATTGCCCTATATTGATTGCATTGAATTGCTTTTGGCAAGATCCGAGACGTTTGGAGGCCGATTCGAGGGGCAAGAGCGTTGCGGAGTAGAGATTTGATTAATTTGAGGAAAGTAACGATTGTAAATCTAGTCCTGAGGGTATGAAACCTCGGATTTTCTGTCATGTGACTATTTTGAGGTGACGCACATGCTAGGTGACGGGCGTGTGGGCGTGCACCGTTGGGGAATGTCGCTTGGTCCCTCCCGTATCAACTGTAATATTGAATATTTTATTGAAACCACATGCTTCTTACGTGTTTTAGAAAGAATTTCAATAAATCAGGCTGGATGCCATGTTTAGGCCTTATTCCAGTGTTGTTTAGACCCTTAGGGTCTTTTATTGCTATCCTCTCATTATTTTCGATTGGAAATCTATACTCAGTCATGTTTATACTTATTTACTACATAACTCGGTCTCTATTACTCCATTTTGATGCATCATATAAATGTTGTTTGGGCTGAATACCTTGTTTTCTTAGAGCCCGAGAGGCTGGAGAGGTTATGATTGAGTGAGGCCGAGGGCCTGATTTGTAAGGATATTTATGGGATCGGGATGCATGCCACAACATATTTTATTGATTTATGAATGAGTGACGCCGAGGGCCTGATTGATTTATGCTATGATTGGCTTGTTATAGCGCTTGGGCTGAAGAAGCCCCTCCGGGGTCTGCACACCTCTAGTGAGCGCAGGTACCTACCGAGTGCGAGTGCCGAGTGCTGAGTGACTGGGAGGCATGAGTGTTGGTGAGGTTTGCCTGATGGGCTATACATGAGTGATGGTGAGGCTTGCCCGAGGGGCTGTATATATGTGATGGTGAGCTTTGCCCGAGGGGCTGTATACGAGAGTGTTTGCCCGAGGGGTTGTTTATGATTTCTTCATTTTTCTCACTTTTGCATTGAACCTTTCTTCGAAAACTATTGGAAGATGTTTTTAAATGATTTTACTGGAACTGGATTTAAACAAGCTGATTTGATACAAACTATAGTTTTAAAAACGTGCCGTATTTTACTGAGTATCTGTGATATGAACTTTATTTTCATTACTGCTCCGCACTACTTCTCAGTCTTTATTTAGTGTTGTTACTTACTGAGTTGGCGTACTCACGTTACTCCCTGCACCTTGTGTGCAGATCCAGGAATTTCTAGACACGATCGGAGTGTTGATTGTTCAGTTGCAGATCCATCGGAGTTAGCAAGGTAGCTTCCTGGCGATCGCAGCCCTGATTTCCTCACTCTTTATCTTCCCTTAATTAGTCGTATTCAATTATTTCCAGACTATGTTAGTCTTGATATTGTTAGACGGTTGTAGTAGATGCTCATGACTAGTGACACCCCGATGTCGGGCTTTCGTTTTCGCACTTTTGTTTTGATTTGAACTCACTTCTGAAGGTTACATATATTAAATAGCTTTGGAGTTAACTTTGAAACGAAAATATCGGTTTGTTTTGGTAAGATTTCGGCTTGCCTAGTACCACGATAGGCTCCATCACAACAGGGTTAGTCTTTGGGTCGTGACAAGCTAATATCAGAGCGTAGGTTACATAGGTCTCATGAGTCATGAGCGGGTTTAGTAGAGTCTTGCGGATCGGTACAGAGATGTCTGTACTTATTTTCGAGAGGTTGCAGAACCTTTAGGAAATTCCACATTCTTGAATCCCTATCGTGTTTTGGTAAATTATCGATTTGTTTTGGTAAGATTCCGGCTTGCCTAGTACCACAATAGGCGCCATCACGACAGGGTTAGTTTTTGGGTCGTGACAAGTTGGTATCAGAGCCTAGGTTACATAGGTCTCACAAGTCATAAGCGGGTTTAGTAGAGTCTTGCGGATCAGTACAGAGATGTCTGTACTTATTTTCGAGAGGTTGCAGAACCTTTAGGAAATTCCACATTCTTGAATCCCTATCGTGCGGCATTGATTCAGCTTAAAGCGTTACTCCTTGAATTCATTCCACGCATTCGTGTGCGTACATGAGCGCTCAGTATCAGTTGTGCATCGACGGCTTGTGAGTTCCATGGTTGAGGTGCGAGATGTGATTTTGGCATGTTGATGATGGGCCGCTCTGGAGGACTTGAGGTTGGGTGTTGTCTGTGGCTTGAGTACTAAGATTTTGATTGTGAGAGCACGTGCATTTAAGACTTATATTTTCGTTTGTGTCCTTATTGGTGGGGTTTATGACTGGATGACTATGGGGTGAGTATGATTTGATTGCGAGATGTGTTCAGATTGTTCGAATGTGACAAGAAGAGTTTGCTTGAGATGCAGCAAAGACTATTGGGTGTTTCGCTTCTGTCTTGAGTTGGCATATGGCCTCGAGCTATGGGTGTGTTGAAAAACCTCTCATGTAGTTTAGCTGTGGAGTGAGGTAGATCTTCATGTTGTGTTATGAGTTCAAACTCAGGGTGATTAAGTGATCGCGTAATAGTTATGATTATAGAGGAGTATAGAGAGCTACCAGTGTGAGGCTAAGAAGGTGGGTTGTCTCCTGAGGGGTGTTCTGAGGTTTGTGTGATCCCTATGTTGTTTGTTGGGAGTCCTCTTTTACCAGTGAAATATACATGTTGCAATTTGAGTTTGGATCCCTTATGAGAGTGGGCTTGACTGTTACGAGGGTGAATACAAGATTCGCAGATGATTTGAAATAATAGATGGTTTCTGTTGCATGAACTTATGAAGGATTCAGTTGAATCACACTATGGTATTATGGCAGTAATAGAGTATGGGCATTGTGAGTTTTTGTGTGTTTTGATCTATGGCTTTGATCCAAGTGGTAGAGTCTGCTATTGATAAGTTGATTGCACGGCTAACTGTCGTATTAGTTTCAGTTTGAGGTATACCGGTGAATCAGTTATGACTTGCAGAGATTGAGATCAAGGATGACTCGAGTAAAGGTAATTTTTGGATACTAGTTGTATTAGGTTTTATTAGTATATGAGAATCATGGAATGATTTGAGTTGTTATTGGTGAAGGATGTAATGTGCGTGGAGCATAAATTTATCTGGTTGCATTAAGGTGGGGTTACATACTTGGGTGTTGGAGTGCTAATGGGGCACAGGTCGATCGGCCCGTTTGATTAATCTAATTGAGATTTGAGCAGAGTTGATAACTCTCGAGAACGGTTCTAATAAATTCAAGATTTATATGTGGCAATTGAAAATTTTTGCAGGTATGTATGTGGCTAGAAGCTGAGAGTTACATTGGTGGTGTCGAGGCTCGCATTATTTCTTATCGTTGTGGATTCTACATTTCAGTATCAGGAAAGTAAGACGAATAACTTGAAATTCAGAGAAGGTCTCTTCGGAGTGTGTATCTCGTTTGTGGTACTTTTGGGGTGCTTAAGAGAGCATTCAGCGGCTTATGAGCCTTAGGGCGGCATGGTTTTATGTTAGGATCTCGGGTGGTGAGTCTGGGTTGAGGATTGAGGCATTATGACGAGGAGAAGTATCAATGTGAATGCAATTCAGAAGGAACTCGGATAGATAGGACAACTTGGTAGTAGGTTGGATCGGCACGGTAATGGGTATGATTAGTTCTTTGGGTGTTTATGAGGTAATGAGTTTCTATAGGTGTTTCGTGGCAATGCTCCTGATTTTTGGTGACCTGCGTAGCTTGATTGGGTTAGAAGGATTCAGTCCTGACGGTTGGGTTTTGTGCAAATGGGATTCGGAGAGTTCTCAATGGTTCTACCATGGTTTGAGGTGTATATTTCCTACTGGTGTGTGGAACATATTGCGAATGGGGATTTTCTCCTGGATGAGATCAAATGGAAGGTTTCTAATTGGTTGAGCATGTAGTTTACTGTGACTCGGAGTGGATTATGATATTTTCATATTTTTCATATGATGGCATGGTACATGCGATGTGTTGTGTGAGATTGAGATTTGCATGAACAGGGTCACAGGGTATCCTTAGGCAGCATGGGCAGTTTCAGATGACTAGGTGAATGATATTACTATTTGGTGTGGATTGATGTGAGTATACATTTCAGAAGGGGGCAATGTGTTTTCATTTATGGATACTTCATCGGTATTGTGGTACTCGTCTAATTGATCGCCTGCTGATACTCGGATCTTGTGATGTGGCACGAAAGAATCAGAGAAGCATTCCTCGTGGGATGATCGTGTATGAGAGATGTGTCAGATATTCGTTCAGTGGAGTTGGGATCAGATATGTTGATTCGTGTGTTCTATGGATTTGGAGACTGGACTTCTCATGAGTAGATTGTTTCGTGGTTGTGGACTATGAAAATGTAGGTAAGGTTAGTCAGAGGGTAGTGTGTGCTGTGATTAAGTCACTGTGGACTTTCGCAGGGTTATTTATCTGTTATGGGTGACCAGAGTTGATTTGTGGTTTATTGGTAGGCCCAATATGGATGTGTGTTTTGCATCGGGTCGGATTTGTTAACTCCGAACTGCTATTGTTGAGGGATGTGCCATTCGATTGTTGTTAAGCTTATTCATGTTCTGGAGTGATCTATGAGTTACTCTTTTGTGTTACGAGGAGTTATGATTTGTTGGTTATACGCACATATGGTGTGGTTCTATTTGGGTCTTATAGCGAAATTTGAGCAGGAACAATATTGGGTATTGCTTGGTGGATGGCGTATCGATTATGCTCTATCGGATTTTGTGTGGCGTTATGTCATTTGCTTCTCCGTGGTTATGGTAGTGCACTTTGAGTACTTGATGTCGAATGGCGCGTGGTTATTGATTTTGAGCAAGGTGGCTTGAGGTATATGCCATGGATTAGTGTTTGGATGGGGAATGCATTGCAGCAAAATTATGTTGAGGTATGAACCTTTGTGTTAGATTTGTGTGATTTTCCTACGGGGTGTGATGGATTTTCAGTATTTTGTTGTGGCAGTACTTGTTAAGCTTGCGGGACAGTCCTCTCGTTTGAGTCATTCTTTATGATTTGAGTACATTTGGGATGTTGCTATTGGGTGCACGAATTGAACAGGTTATGGCTTTGGATTGTATTGATGTGGCATGTCATCAAAGTAGTCGTGTTGGATGAGATGAGGTCATTGGACCTAGAATGAATACTATCAGAATTAGTTACGGCATGGTTGGAAGGGTAATATCGGAAGTCGGCTTAGAAATCTGATATAGTTCTTGTCGGAGAAGAGGGAGCTCCATGACTTGTTGATCTGACGACTGGATATGAGTTTCTGCGTGTTTCTTTCATCATTGGCTGTATATAAAAGTGTTATAACGAGGCTTTGTTTGTTAAGAGGTGTATTACCGGTATTGGGTTGTTTTGAGCAGCTGTTGTGATTAGAAGTTATCGCCATGAGTGTTTGAGTTATGTGGTATATCATGTGATTACATCTTGGGTTACGAATATGGTTTGATACAGCTTGTTTGGACTTGTACAGTGTGTAGATGCGAGGTTCTTATCTTATAGAAAATTCCGGATGTTGAAAATTGGGCCCTAAGACTTATGGACTAGGCTGGATTAGGAAATTTCAGTCATGTTGTGTTATCAGACCTATAAGGGATAGGGTGACGTGGGATCACCCCCAGCTATATGCATTGTGAGGTTACACTACGATTTGATGGCTTTTGGAACAACTCCTGGAACATTCGAGGACGAACGTATGTTTAAGTGGGGGAGGATGTAACGACCCGATAGGTCATTTTGAGTATTTGCACTTCGCTCGGTTGTTTGAGGGAATGAGTAGCTCGGTGTGAAGTATAAGACTTATGTGGATCGTCAGTTTTGATTTTTACGTTATTCGGAATTAAAGTTGGAAGAGTGATTCTCAGCTAGAAGCTTTAAATTTGAAAGGTTTGACCAAGTTTAACTTTTTAGTATTTGACCTCGGATTGGATTTCTGATGGTTCCGTTAGCTCCGTTAGGTGATTTTGGACTTAGGAGCGTGTCCGGAATGTGAATTGGAGGTGTGTGGTAGAATTAGGCATGAATTGGGGAGAGTTGGAAATTTGGCGATTTTGGTCGGTAGTGGAATATTTGATATCTGGGTCGGAATGGAGTTTCGGAAGTTGGAGTAGGTTCATAGTGTCATTTGTGACGTGTGTCTAAAGTTTGAGGTCATTCGGACGAGGTTTAGTAGGTTTCGGCGTCGTTTACGGAATTTGGAAGTTTTGAAGTTCATAGGCTTGAATCCGAGGGTAATTTGATGTTTTGACGTTGTTTTGAGTGATTCGAAGGTGCGACTAACTTCATATGATGTTTTGGGACTGGATGGCATTTTTGGTTGAGGTCCTGGGGGCCTCGGGTGAGTTTTGGGTGGTTAACGGACTTGGTTTTGAGTTGGGGAAATAGCTGAAGTTTCTGGTTTCTGCTCATCTGGTTTCCTTATAGGCGATTGCGTGGTCGGGTCCACGATCACGTAGGCTAATTTGGTCGCTGATGGAAATTTCCCTACGCATCCGCGGGTGGAGAAGCACGATCGTGTAGCTTTGAGGGGCAGTGATGCGCGAACGCGGTGGCTATGTCGCACTCGCGAAGAGAAAAAGGGGTAGGAACTGAGGTCAAGAGTTTTGTTCATCGCGAACGCGTGAGGCGGTTCGCGATCGCGTAGCTCAGCGGGGCATAGCATCCCGTTCGCATGGGAGATTCCACGTTCACATAGAGTTAGTTTGTGGGGCTGCATAACTATGCTTCCCGATCACGAGGATGGTTCCGCGATCGCGATGAAGGTATATCTGGGCAGATTTAAAAGATTGAAAACGAGGGTTTCGAGTTCATATCATAAAATTGATGTGGGATCTCGGTAGAAGGCGATTTTATAAGGGGTTTTCAGAGAGGTTATTGGGGTAGGTGTTCTTTAATTGATTTTGGTTAAGTTCCATGATTGTACCATGATCTTTATCATCTAAATTGGGAATTGGGGTGAAAAATTGAGGGAAAATGGAAGAGTTCTTGAGAGAGTAATTTGAGGATTTGAGGGACCAAATGGAGTCGGATTTGTTAAATTTTGTATGTATGGACTCGTGAGTGAATGGGCTCTCAAGTTTTATAATTTTGTCGGATTTTGGGACGTGGGCCCGGGGGCCGAGTTATAGTGAATTTCGGGATTTGTGTCCAATTAAGTAGTTTTTCTTGCGGAATTGGTTCCTTGCCCTGTATTGATTGCATTGTATTGCTTTTGGCTAGATCCAGGATGTTTGGAGGCCAATTCGAGGGGCAAGAGCATTGCGGAGTAGAGATTGATCGGGTTGAAGTAAGCAACGATTGTAAATCTTGTCGTGAGGGTATGAAACCCGGATTTTGTGTCATATGACTATTTTGAGGTGACGCACTTGCTAGGTGACGGGCGTGTGGGCGTGCACCGTTGGGGAATGTCACTTGGTCCGTCCCGTATCAACTGTAAAGTTGAATATTTTGTTGAAACTACATGCTTCATACGTGTTTTAGAAAGAATTTCTATAAATCAGGCTGGATGCCATGTTTAGGCCTTATGCCAGTGCTGTTTGGACCCTTAGAGGTCTTTTATTGCTCTCCTCTCATTGTTTTCGATTCAATTGGAAATCTATACTCAGTCTAGTTTACACTTATTTACTGCATAACTCGGTCTCTATTACTCCGTTTTGATGCATCATATAAATGTTGTTTGGGCTGAATACCTTATATTCTGAGAGCCCGAGAGGCTGGAGAGGTTATGACTGAGTGAGGCCGAGGGCTTGATTTTTTAGGATATTTATGGGATCGAGCTGCACGCCGCAGCATGTTTGACTGATTCATGAATGAGTGATGCCGAGGGCCTGATTTATTTATGCCATGATTGGCTTGTTATAGCGCTTGGGCTGAAGGAGCCCCTCCGGAGTCTGCACACCCCCAGTGAGCGCAGGTACCTACTGAGTGCGAGTGCAGAGTGCTGAGTGACTGGGAGGCATGAGTGATGGTGAGATTTGCCCGAGCGGCTGTACATGAGTGATGGTGAGGTTTGCCCGAGTGGCTGTATATGAGTGATGGTGAGGTTTGCCCGAGGGGTTGTATATGACGGATATTTGCCCGAGGGATTGTTTATGATTTCTTCATTTTGCTCACTTTTGCATTGAACCTTTGTTCGAAAACTGTTGGAAGATGTTTTTAAATGATTTTACTAGAACTGGATTTAAACAAGCTGATTTGATTCAAACTATGGTTTTAAAAACGTGTCGTATTTTACTGAGTTTTTGTGATATGAACTTTATTTGCATTACTGCTCGTCACTACTTCATAGTCTTTATTTACAGTTTTTACTTATTGAGGTGGCATACTCACGTTACTGCCTGCACCTTGTGTGCAGATCCAGAAGTTTCTAGACACGGTAGCGACTGTTGATTGTTCAGTTGCAGATCCATCGGAGTTAGCAAGGTAGCTGACTGGCTATTGCAGCCCTGCTTTCCTTCCTTTCTATATTCCCTTAGTTGTATTCAGTTATTTCCAGACTATGTTAGTCTTGATATATTCATATGGATGTAATAGATGCTCATGACTAGTTGTCACAACCCGGATTTCCCACCCTCGGGAGTCGTGATGGCGCCTACTTATGAGAGCTAGGCAAGCCAACCCTTAATTACCTTTGCCATTAACCAATTTACCTCCTTTAGCAGTTATCAGTAATATCATGGAAACAGCGGAATAAAATAAATAAGTGGAAGTCTTAAATTAAAGAATCTGAACAACAAATGCGGAAAATCAACATAAACCTCTACCCAAGAACTGGTGTCACATACTCACGAACTACTAAGAGTGCTAAATACAACCATTTTAAAGAATTATAATTGTTTGTCTCGAAATACATGAGATAACAGACTGAAATAAAAGATAGAAGAGACGACAGGACTGCGGACGCCTGCAAGGCTACCTCGGTGTCTCACTGGACTGAAGGCTAACTCCCGCGCTACTGCAGCTGCTGTCCAACACCTGGATCTGTGCAAAAGAGCACAGAGTGTAGTATCAGCACAACCGACCCCATGTGCTGGTAAGTGCCTAGCCTAACCCCGGCAAAGTAGTGACAAGGCTAGACCGGACTACCACATAAACATGTGCAGTTATATATATATGTACATCTACAGCGGGAAAATATCAAGAATAAACATTTTAAATGGGAGGGGAACATGCTTCGGGCATAGCAGATAATACAGAATTTCAAGAGAATAATAAGGAACATCAATAAATTAACTCTAACACGGATAAGGGAAATAAAAGCAGATTTCACTGTCAGTACACATCTCGTTGCAGGCGTGCAACCCGATCCCATTTCTCAATGTTTCCGTGGTAGGCGTACCACCCGGTCCCATTTCATCAAATCTCGTGGTAGGCGTAACACCCGCTCCCATTTCAATCAATCACTTGTGGTAGGAGTACCGCCCACTCCCATTTCATCAATATCTTGTGGTAGGCGTACCACCCGCTCCCATTTCATCAATATCTTGTGGTAGGCGTACCACCTGCTCCCATTTCATCATAACTCGTGGTAGGCGTACCACTCGCTCCCATTTCAATCAATAACTTGTGGTAGGCGTACCACCCCCTCCCATTTCATCAATATCTTGTGGTAGGCGTACCACCCGCTCCTATTTCAATTCAACACAAAGTCACAATAAAATTCCGGCAAGGACAACAAAAGCAATATAATAATAATTTCCCGGCAAGGGAACAACAATATCAAAATAACCATCCCGGCAAGGGAGAATCAGCTATAACCAAATCCTAGCTCAACTCTTACTTAGCTCGATTAATACCAGTACCCCAGCATAAAGAAAGTCCACGAGAATAAACTAAATCTCTACTCAATATCAAGAGTCATCAATTTAAAACATCCAAAGTGTCATTAAAGAACACAACAACTATCAATTTAAGACTCACGGTCATGCTTGACACCAACGTATAGAGACTCCTCACCATGCCTATACGCCGTACTCAACAAGAAGCAATTAACAAATAAGACTCAACTCCTAGTCCCTCAAGATAAGGTTAGACCAAACACTTACCTCAATGCCTTGAATACAACTCAAGCCTCAATTATAGCTGTACCCCGCGATTCCACCTCCAATTCACTCGTATCTAATCACAAATTACTTAATTACATCAATAAACACTAAATGAATCAACCCCAATGCATGAAAATGAGTTTTCCAAAGTTTTACCCAAAAAGTCAAAAATCACCCCCGGGCCCACGTGGTCAAAATACGAGGTTCAAACCAAAACCCGATTACCCATTCCCCCACGAACTCAAATATATAATTTGTTTTAAAACCAGACCTCAAATTGAGGTCCAAATCCTCAATTTTTGAAAAACCTAGGTTCTACCCAAAACACCCAATTTCCCCATGAAAATCTTTGATTTTAAGTTGAAACCATGTTAAAAGATGTTAAGGAGTGAAGAAAATATTAGAAATCACTTACCAACGTTTTGGAGAAGAAGGGTTGTTTGAAAAATCGCCTCTTATGTTTTTAGGGTTTAGAAAAATGAAAAATGACTGAAAATCCCGTGTATTTATACCCTTCTGATACTCCCTGTGCGGACCGCACAAAAAGGACCGCGGCCGCACAGGCCTCCCTGAAGACCTGCAGATCATAGCCCCGTGCGGGACGCACAAAGCCGACCGCGGCCGCACAACAGCCACCGCGGACCGCTCAAAGGCGACCGCGGCTGCGCTGGCCCCTCCGCGGCCGCACGCGATTCCTCGTAGACCGCGCAAGAGGGTTCAGAGACCTGTAATATTTCCTGAACCTGTAACATCTGATCTTTTAAGTCTAAGGCATCCCGGAACCTACTCGAAACTCACCCGAGCCCTCAAAACTCCAATTCAGGTACACACACAACCTCAAAAACATCTTACGAACATAATCGTATAATCAAAGCACCAAAATTACATCATAAACATCGAATTACACCTCAAAATCCAAGAATTCTTTCAAGCTTCATAAAACATCAAATTTTCCAATTTATTTCCGAATAACGTCAAACGGAGTCCGTTTTCGACCAAATTTCACAAGAAGGACTTAAAACATATATAAGACCTGTACCGGGCGCCGGAACCAAAATACGGGCCCGATACCATCGCTTTCTAATCAAATTTCATTTCCAATTTCCAAAAACAATTTCAGAAAACAATTTTACAAAAAAATTCATTTCTCGGGCTTGGGACTTCGAAATTCGATTCCGGGCATACTCCCAAGTCCCATATTTTCCTACGGACCCTCCGGGACCGTCAAATCACGGGTCCGGGTCCGTTTACCCAAAAGGGTGACCAAAGTCAAATTTATTCATTTTAACATCAAAATTTAGCACTTTCCATAGAATTTCACATTTAAACTTTCCGGCTATGCGCGTGGACTGCGCACACAAATCGAGAAAACTCTAAATGAGGTTTTCAAGGCCTCGGAAGCACAGAATTGGTAAGAAAACAGGTGATGACCCCTTTGGGCGTCACATTCTCCACCTCTAAAACAACCGTTCGTCCTCGAACGGACAGAAGAAAGAAGTACCTGAGTCGGGGAAAAGATGAGGATAACGGCTCCGCATATCGGACTCGGACTCCCAGGTCGATGCCTCAGGAGGCTGACCTCCCCACTGAACACGAACAGAAGGGAAACTCTTGGATCTCAACTGACGAACCTGCCGGTCTAGAATAGCTACCAGCTCCTCCTCATAAGACAAGTCCTTGTCCAACTGGACAGTGCTGAAATCTAACACGTGGGCTGGATCGCCGTGATACCTCCGAAGCATGGACACATGAAACACTGGATGCACGGCTGATAAGCTCGGCGGCAAAGCAAGTCTATAAGCCACCTCTCCCACTCGGTCAAGAATCTCAAACGGAATAAACCTAGGGCTAAGCTTGCCCTTCTTCCTAAATCTCATCACGCCTTTCATAGGCGACACTCGGAGCAATACCCGCTCACCAACCATGAAAGCCACCTCTCGAACCTTGCGGTCTGCATAGCTCTTTTTCCTGGACTGAGCTGAACAAAGCCTATCGTGAATGATCCTGACCTTGTCCATGGCCTCCTGAACCATATCCGTACCCAGCAACCGAGCCTCTCTCGGCTCAAACCATCCAACCGGAGACCGACACCGCCTACCATATAAGGCCTCATAAGGAGCCATCTGGATGCTCGACCGGTAGCTGTTGTTGTAGGCAAACTCCGCTAAAGGCAAGAACTGATCCCATGAACCTCCAAAGTCAATAACACAAGCTCGGAGCATATCCTCCAAGATCTGAATAGTCCGCTCGGACTGACCGTCCGTCTGGGGATGAAATGCTGTGCTCAACTCAACCCGCATGCCCAAATCTCGCTGTACTGCTCTCCAGAAGCGTGAGGTAAACTGCGTACCCCGGTCCGAAATGATAGATACGGGCACACCATGAAGGCGAACAATCTCCCAAATGTAGATCTCAGCTAACCTCTCAGAAGAATAGGAGGCTGCCACAGGAATGAAATGTGCTGACTTGGTCAGCCTATCAACAATGACCCAAACTACATCGAACTTTTTCCGAGTCAGTGGAAGTCCAATAACAAAGTCCATAGTAATCCGCTCCCACTTCCACTCGGGAAGCTCAATCCTCTAAAATAAACCACCAGGCCTCTGATGCTCGTACTTAACCTGCTGACAATTCAAATAACGAGCCACATATGCTACGACATCCTTCTTCATTCTACGCCACCAATAATGCTACCGCAAATCCTGATACATCTTCGTGGCGCCCGGATGAATAGAATACCGGGAGCTATGGGCCTCCTCCAAAATCAACTCTCGGAGCCCATCCACATTGGGCACACATACTCGGCCCTGCAAGTACTGAAGACTCTTGTGATCCGTGAACACCTCACATGCCACACCTATAGATAATGCCTCCAAATCTTCAATGCGTGAACTATGGCTGCCAACTCCAAGTCATGAACCGGATAGTTCTTCTCATGAATCTTCAACTGCCTCGAAGCATAGGCAATGACTTTGCCATCATGCATCAACACTGCTCCAAGCCCAACACGGGAAGCATCACAATAGACTGTATAAGGCCCTGAACCCGTGGGCAAAACCAACACCGGTGCCGTAGTTAGAGCTGTCTTGAGCTTCTGAAAGCTCGCCTCACACTCGTCCGACCATCTGAACTGGGCACCTTTCTGGGTCAATTTGGCCATCGGGGCCGTAATGGACGAAAACCCCTCCACGAACTGTCGATAATAGCCTGCCAACCCCAAGAAACTCCGGATCTCTATAGCTGATGCTGGTCTAGGCAAATTTTTGACTGCCTATATCTTCTTTGGGTCCACCTGAATACCCTCTGCTGAACTCAGCCAGAACTCACACTTGGAGAACTTGGCATATAACTGACTATCCCTCAGAGTCTGAAGAACCACTCTAAGGTGCTGCTCGTGCTCCTCCTGGCTGCGGGAGTATATCAATATATCATCAATGAAAACTATCACGAATGAGTCCAAGTAAGGCCTGAACACTCGGTTCATCAAGTCCATGAAAGCTGCTGGGGCATTTGTCAACCCGAATGACATAACCAAGAACTCATAATGCCCGTACCAAGTGCGGAAAGCTGTCTTAGGGACATCGGATGCCCTAATCATCAACTGATGGTAGCCAGATCGCAAATCAATCTTGCAAAATACCCTGGCACCCTGAAGCTGGTCGAACAAATCATCAATCCTCGGCAGTGGATACTTATTCTTGACTATTACCTTGCTCAATTACCGGTAATCAATACACATTCTCATTAACCCATCCTTCTTCTTGACAAATAACACCGGCGCACCCCAAGGTGAAACACTGGGTCTAATGAAACCTTTCTCCAGCAAATCCTGCAACTGCTCCTTCAACTCCTTCAACTCTTGCGGGGCCATGCGATATGGCGGAAAAGAAATGGGCTGGGTGCCCGGAGCCAGGTCAATGCAGAAATCAATATCCCTGTCGGGTGGCATACCCGGCAGGTCTGAAGGAAAAACATCAGGAAACTCACGAGCAACGGGCACAGAATCAATTGAAGGAACCTCAGCACTAGAATTACGAACATAGGCTAAATAGGCCAAGCACCCCTTCTCGACCATATGTCGAGNTCGAGGTCCCCACGGGCGAAATAATTCGCCAGTCCATACGATGCCCCGAGATGACTAACAACGAGGCCGAGTACGAGGCTGTTATTGCAGGTATAAAACTAGCCATCAAGTATGGAGCTCGACGACTCATTCTCCATTGCGACTCCCAACTCGTGGTGAATCAGGTCACTGGGACTTACCAAATCAAGGAGCAGAGATTGCAAAAATACCAGTCAGAAATCCACAGATTAATGACTGAGTTCGACGAGGGCCGCTTCGAACAAGTCTGGATTCTAGACGGTTGACATCTTCGGAGTTATAGCCCGCTCGGTCTGGGGAATCAGAACTATACCCACAAGTTTCACGGGCGACGCGGGCTATGCGCCGTTGCTCCTGAACCTCCGCCTCAGTGGCTCGACCCGCAGATAACTCCCGAACTGCTATTGTTGAGGGATGTGCCATTCGATTGTTGTTAAGCTTATTCATGTTCTGGAGTGATCTATGAGTTACTCTTTTGTGTTACGAGGAGTTATGATTTGTTGGTTATACGCACATATGGTGTGGTTCTATTTGGGTCTTATAGCGAAATTTGAGCAGGAACAATATTGGGTATTGCTTGGTGGATGGCGTATCGATTATGCTCTATCGGATTTTGTGTGGCGTTATGTCATTTGCTTCTCCGTGGTTATGGTAGTGCACTTTGAGTACTTGATGTCGAATGGCGCGTGGTTATTGATTTTTGAGTCAAGGTGGCTTGAGGTATATGGCCATGGATTAGTGTTTTGGATGGGGAATGCATTGCAGCAAAATTATGTTGAGGTATGAACCTTTGTGTTAGATTTGTGTGATTTTCCTACGGGGTGTGATGGATTTTCAGTATTTTGTTGTGGCAGTACTTGTTAAGCTTGCGGGACAGTCCTCTCGTTTGAGTCATTCTTTATGATTTGAGTACATTTGGGATGTTGCTATTGGGTGCACGAATTGAACAGGTTATGGCTTTGGATTGTATTGATGTGGCATGTCATCAAAGTAGTCGTGTTGGATGAGATGAGGTCATTGGACCTAGAATGAATACTATCAGAATTAGTTACGGCATGGTTGGAAGGGTAATATCGGAAGTCGGCTTAGAAATCTGATATAGTTCTTGTCGGAGAAGAGGGAGCTCCATGACTTGTTGATCTGACGACTGGATATGAGTTTCTGCGTGTTTCTTTCATCATTGGCTGTATATAAAAGTGTTATAACGAGGCTTTGTTTGTTAAGAGGTGTATTACCGGTATTGGGTTGTTTTGAGCAGCTGTTGTGATTAGAAGTTATCGCCATGAGTGTTTGAGTTATGTGGTATATCATGTGATTACATCTTGGGTTACGAATATGGTTTGATACAGCTTGTTTGGACTTGTACAGTGTGTAGATGCGAGGTTCTTATCTTATAGAAAATTCCGGATGTTGAAAATTGGGCCCTAAGACTTATGGACTAGGCTGGATTAGGAAATTTCAGTCATGTTGTGTTATCAGACCTATAAGGGATAGGGTGACGTGGGATCACCCCCAGCTATATGCATTGTGAGGTTACACTACGATTTGATGGCTTTTGGAACAACTCCTGGAACATTCGAGGACGAACGTATGTTTAAGTGGGGGAGGATGTAACGACCCGATAGGTCATTTTGAGTATTTGCACTTCGCTCGGTTGTTTGAGGGAATGAGTAGCTCGGTGTGAAGTATAAGACTTATGTGGATCGTCAGTTTTGATTTTTACGTTATTCGGAATTAAAGTTGGAAGAGTGATTCTCAGCTAGAAGCTTTAAATTTGAAAGGTTTGACCAAGTTTAACTTTTTAGTATTTGACCTCGGATTGGATTTCTGATGGTTCCGTTAGCTCCGTTAGGTGATTTTGGACTTAGGAGCGTGTCCGGAATGTGAATTGGAGGTGTGTGGTAGAATTAGGCATGAATTGGGGAGAGTTGGAAATTTGGCGATTTTGGTCGGTAGTGGAATATTTGATATCTGGGTCGGAATGGAGTTTCGGAAGTTGGAGTAGGTTCATAGTGTCATTTGTGACGTGTGTCTAAAGTTTGAGGTCATTCGGACGAGGTTTAGTAGGTTTCGGCGTCGTTTACGGAATTTGGAAGTTTTGAAGTTCATAGGCTTGAATCCGAGGGTAATTTGATGTTTTGACGTTGTTTTGAGTGATTCGAAGGTGCGACTAACTTCATATGATGTTTTGGGACTGGATGGCATTTTTGGTTGAGGTCCTGGGGGCCTCGGGTGAGTTTTGGGTGGTTAACGGACTTGGTTTTGAGTTGGGGAAATAGCTGAAGTTTCTGGTTTCTGCTCATCTGGTTTCCTTATAGGCGATTGCGTGGTCGGGTCCACGATCACGTAGGCTAATTTGGTCGCTGATGGAAATTTCCCTACGCATCCGCGGGTGGAGAAGCACGATCGTGTAGCTTTGAGGGGCAGTGATGCGCGAACGCGGTGGCTATGTCGCACTCGCGAAGAGAAAAAGGGGTAGGAACTGAGGTCAAGAGTTTTGTTCATCGCGAACGCGTGAGGCGGTTCGCGATCGCGTAGCTCAGCGGGGCATAGCATCCCGTTCGCATGGGAGATTCCACGTTCACATAGAGTTAGTTTGTGGGGCTGCATAACTATGCTTCCCGATCACGAGGATGGTTCCGCGATCGCGATGAAGGTATATCTGGGCAGATTTAAAAGATTGAAAACGAGGGTTTCGAGTTCATATCATAAAATTGATGTGGGATCTCGGTAGAAGGCGATTTTATAAGGGGTTTTCAGAGAGGTTATTGGGGTAGGTGTTCTTTAATTGATTTTGGTTAAGTTCCATGATTGTACCATGATCTTTATCATCTAAATTGGGAATTGGGGTGAAAAATTGAGGGAAAATGGAAGAGTTCTTGAGAGAGTAATTTGAGGATTTGAGGGACCAAATGGAGTCGGATTTGTTAAATTTTGTATGTATGGACTCGTGAGTGAATGGGCTCTCAAGTTTTATAATTTTGTCGGATTTTGGGACGTGGGCCCGGGGGCCGAGTTATAGTGAATTTCGGGATTTGTGTCCAATTAAGTAGTTTTTCTTGCGGAATTGGTTCCTTGCCCTGTATTGATTGCATTGTATTGCTTTTGGCTAGATCCAGGATGTTTGGAGGCCAATTCGAGGGGCAAGAGCATTGCGGAGTAGAGATTGATCGGGTTGAAGTAAGCAACGATTGTAAATCTTGTCGTGAGGGTATGAAACCCGGATTTTGTGTCATATGACTATTTTGAGGTGACGCACTTGCTAGGTGACGGGCGTGTGGGCGTGCACCGTTGGGGAATGTCACTTGGTCCGTCCCGTATCAACTGTAAAGTTGAATATTTTGTTGAAACTACATGCTTCATACGTGTTTTAGAAAGAATTTCTATAAATCAGGCTGGATGCCATGTTTAGGCCTTATGCCAGTGCTGTTTGGACCCTTAGAGGTCTTTTATTGCTCTCCTCTCATTGTTTTCGATTCAATTGGAAATCTATACTCAGTCTAGTTTACACTTATTTACTGCATAACTCGGTCTCTATTACTCCGTTTTGATGCATCATATAAATGTTGTTTGGGCTGAATACCTTATATTCTGAGAGCCCGAGAGGCTGGAGAGGTTATGACTGAGTGAGGCCGAGGGCTTGATTTTTTAGGATATTTATGGGATCGAGCTGCACGCCGCAGCATGTTTGACTGATTCATGAATGAGTGATGCCGAGGGCCTGATTTATTTATGCCATGATTGGCTTGTTATAGCGCTTGGGCTGAAGGAGCCCCTCCGGAGTCTGCACACCCCCAGTGAGCGCAGGTACCTACTGAGTGCGAGTGCAGAGTGCTGAGTGACTGGGAGGCATGAGTGATGGTGAGATTTGCCCGAGCGGCTGTACATGAGTGATGGTGAGGTTTGCCCGAGTGGCTGTATATGAGTGATGGTGAGGTTTGCCCGAGGGGTTGTATATGACGGATATTTGCCCGAGGGATTGTTTATGATTTCTTCATTTTGCTCACTTTTGCATTGAACCTTTGTTCGAAAACTGTTGGAAGATGTTTTTAAATGATTTTACTAGAACTGGATTTAAACAAGCTGATTTGATTCAAACTATGGTTTTAAAAACGTGTCGTATTTTACTGAGTTTTTGTGATATGAACTTTATTTGCATTACTGCTCGTCACTACTTCATAGTCTTTATTTACAGTTTTTACTTATTGAGGTGGCATACTCACGTTACTGCCTGCACCTTGTGTGCAGATCCAGAAGTTTCTAGACACGGTAGCGACTGTTGATTGTTCAGTTGCAGATCCATCGGAGTTAGCAAGGTAGCTGACTGGCTATTGCAGCCCTGCTTTCCTTCCTTTCTATATTCCCTTAGTTGTATTCAGTTATTTCCAGACTATGTTAGTCTTGATATATTCATATGGATGTAATAGATGCTCATGACTAGTTGTCACAACCCGGATTTCCCACCCTCGGGAGTCGTGATGGCGCCTACTTATGAGAGCTAGGCAAGCCAACCCTTAATTACCTTTGCCATTAACCAATTTACCTCCTTTAGCAGTTATCAGTAATATCATGGAAACAGCGGAATAAAATAAATAAGTGGAAGTCTTAAATTAAAGAATCTGAACAACAAATGCGGAAAATCAACATAAACCTCTACCCAAGAACTGGTGTCACATACTCACGAACTACTAAGAGTGCTAAATACAACCATTTTAAAGAATTATAATTGTTTGTCTCGAAATACATGAGATAACAGACTGAAATAAAAGATAGAAGAGACGACAGGACTGCGGACGCCTGCAAGGCTACCTCGGTGTCTCACTGGACTGAAGGCTAACTCCCGCGCTACTGCAGCTGCTGTCCAACACCTGGATCTGTGCAAAAGAGCACAGAGTGTAGTATCAGCACAACCGACCCCATGTGCTGGTAAGTGCCTAGCCTAACCCCGGCAAAGTAGTGACAAGGCTAGACCGGACTACCACATAAACATGTGCAGTTATATATATATGTACATCTACAGCGGGAAAATATCAAGAATAAACATTTTAAATGGGAGGGGAACATGCTTCGGGCATAGCAGATAATACAGAATTTCAAGAGAATAATAAGGAACATCAATAAATTAACTCTAACACGGATAAGGGAAATAAAAGCAGATTTCACTGTCAGTACACATCTCGTTGCAGGCGTGCAACCCGATCCCATTTCTCAATGTTTCCGTGGTAGGCGTACCACCCGGTCCCATTTCATCAAATCTCGTGGTAGGCGTAACACCCGCTCCCATTTCAATCAATCACTTGTGGTAGGAGTACCGCCCACTCCCATTTCATCAATATCTTGTGGTAGGCGTACCACCCGCTCCCATTTCATCAATATCTTGTGGTAGGCGTACCACCTGCTCCCATTTCATCATAACTCGTGGTAGGCGTACCACTCGCTCCCATTTCAATCAATAACTTGTGGTAGGCGTACCACCCCCTCCCATTTCATCAATATCTTGTGGTAGGCGTACCACCCGCTCCTATTTCAATTCAACACAAAGTCACAATAAAATTCCGGCAAGGACAACAAAAGCAATATAATAATAATTTCCCGGCAAGGGAACAACAATATCAAAATAACCATCCCGGCAAGGGAGAATCAGCTATAACCAAATCCTAGCTCAACTCTTACTTAGCTCGATTAATACCAGTACCCCAGCATAAAGAAAGTCCACGAGAATAAACTAAATCTCTACTCAATATCAAGAGTCATCAATTTAAAACATCCTAAGTGTCATTTAAGAACACAGCACCTATCAATTTAAGACTCACGGTCATGCTTGACACCAACGTATAGAGACTTGTCACCATGCCTATACGTCGTACTCAACAAGAAGCAATTAACAAATAAGACTCAACTCCTAGTCCCTCAAGCTAAGGTAAGACCAAACACTTACCTCAATGCCTTGAATACAACTCAAGCCTCAATTATAGCTTTACCCTGCGATTCCACCTCCAATTCGCTCGTATCTAATCATAAATTACTTAATTACATCAATAAACACTAAATGAATCAACCCCAATGCATGAAAATGAGTTTTCCAAAGTTTTACCCAAAAAGTCAAAAATCACCCCCGGGCCCACGTGGTCAAAATACGAGGTTCAAACCAAAACCCGATTACCCATTCCCCTACGAACTCAAATATATAATTTGTTTTAAAACCAGACCTCAAATTGAGGTCCAAATCCTCAATTTTTGAAAAACCTAGGTTCTACCCAAAACACCCAATTTCCCCCATGAAAATCTTTGATTTTAAGTTGAAACCATGTTAAAAGATGTTAAGGAGTGAAGAAAATAAGTTAGAAATCACTTACCAACGTTTTGGAGAAGAAGGGTTGTTTGAAAAATCGCCTCTTATGTTTTTAGGGTTTAGAAAAATTAAAAATGACTGAAAATCCCGTGTATTTATACCCTTCTGATACTCCCTGTGCGGACCGCACAAAAAGGACCGCGGCCGCACAGGCCTCCCTGAAGACCTGCAGATCATAGCCCCGTGCGGGACGCACAAAGCCGACCGCGGCCGCACAGCAGCCACCGCGGACCGCTCAAAGGCGACCGCGGCTGCGCTGGCCCCTCCGCGGCCGCACGCGATTCCTCGTAGACCGCGCAAGAGGGTTCAGAGACCTGTAATATTTCCTGAACCTGTAACATCTGATCTTTTAAGTCTAAGGCATCCCGGAACCTACTCGAAACTCACCCGAGCCCTCAAAACTCCAATTCAGGTACACACACAACCTCAAAAACATCTTACGAACATAATCGTATAATCAAAGCACCAAAATTACATCATAAACATCGAATTACACCTCAAAATCCAAGAATTCTTTCAAGCTTCATAAAACATCAAATTTTCCAATTTATTTCCGAATAACGTCAAACGGAGTCCGTTTTCGACCAAATTTCACAAGAAGGACTTAAAACATATATAAGACCTGTACCGGGCGCCGGAACCAAAATACGGGCCGGATACTATCGCTTTCTAATCAGATTTCATTTCCAATTTCCTAAAACAATTTCAGAAAACAATTTTACAAAAAAATTCATTTCTCGGGCTTGGGACTTCGAAATTCGATTCCGGGCATACTCCCAAGTCCCATATTTTTCTACGGACCCTCCGGGACCGTCAAATCACGGGTCCGGGTCCGTTTATCCAAAATGGTGACCAAAGTCAAATTTATTCATTTTAACATCAAAATTTAGCACTTTTCATAGAATTTCATATTTAAACTTTCCGGCTATGCGCGTGGACTGCGCACACAAATCGAGAAAACTCTAAATGAGGTTTTCAAGGCCTCGGAAGCACAGAATGGGTAAGAAAATAGGTGATGACCCCTTTGGGTCGTCACATTCTCCACCTCTAAAACAACCGTTCGCCCTCGAACGGACAGAAGAAAGAAGTACCTGAGTCGGGGAAAAGATGAGGATAACGGCTCCGCATATCGGACTCGGACTCCCAGGTCGATGCCTCAGGAGGCTGACCTCCCCACTGAACACGAACAGAAGGGAAACTCTTGGATCTCAACTGACGAACCTGCCGGTCTAGAATAGCTACCGGCTCCTCCTCATAAGACAAGTCCTTGTCCAACTGGACAGTGCTGAAATCTAACACGTGGGCTGGATCGCCGTGATACCTCCGAAGCATGGACACATGAAACACTGGATGCACGGCTTATAAGCTCGGCGGCAAAGCAAGTCTATAAGCCACCTCTCCCACTCGGTCAAGAATCTCAAACGGACCAATAAACCTAGGGCTAAGCTTTCCCTTCTTCCCAAATCTCATCACGACTTTCATAGGCGACACTCGGAGCAATACCTGCTCACCAACCATGAAAGCCACATCTCGAACCTTGCGGTCTGCATAGCTCTTTTGCCTGGACTGAGTTGAACGAAGCCTATCCTGAATGATCCCGACCTTGTCCATGGCCTCCTGAACCATATCCGAGCCTCTCCCGGCTCAAATCATCCAACCGGAGACCGACACCGCCTACCATATAAGGCCTCATAAGGAGCCATCTGGATGCTCGACTGGTAGCTGTTGTTGTAGGCAAACTCCGCTAAAGGCAAGAACTCATCCCACGAACCTCCAAAGTCAATAACACAAGATCGGAGCATATCCTCTAAGATCTGAATAGTCCGCTCGGACTGACCGTCCGTCTAGGGATGAAATGTTGTGCTCAACTCAACCCGCGTGCCCAACTCTCGTTGTACTGCTCTCCAGAAGCGTGAGGTAAACTGCGTACCCCGGTCCGAAATGATAGATACGGGCACACCATTAAGGCGAACAATCTCCCGAATGTAGATCTCAGCTAACCTCTTAAAAGAATAGGAGACTGCCATAGGAATGAAATGTGCTGACTTGGTCAGCCTATCAACAATGACCCAAACTGCATCGAACTTCTTCCGAGTCAGTGGAAGTCCAGTAACAAAGTCCATAGTAATTCGCTCCCACTTCCACTCGGGAAGCTCAATCCTCTGAAATAAACCACCAGGCCTCTGATGCTCGTACTTAACCTGCTGACAATTCAAACAACAAGCCACATATGCTACAATATCCTTCTTCATTCTACGCCACCAATAATGCTACCACAAATCCTGATACATCTTCGCGGCGCCCAGATGAATAGAATACCGGGAGCTATGGGCCTCCTCCAAAATCAAC
Source organism: Nicotiana attenuata (assembly GCF_001879085.1). Lineage (NCBI taxonomy): Eukaryota > Viridiplantae > Streptophyta > Magnoliopsida > Solanales > Solanaceae > Nicotiana > Nicotiana attenuata. The sequence goes on from NW_017672269.1 coordinate 107,086, forward strand.
TCTCGGAGCCCATCCACATTGGGCACACATACTCGGCCCTGCAATCTCAAAACTCCATCATCATCTAAGGTAACCTGCCTGGCACCTCCGCACTGCACCGTGTCTCTAAGGACACACAAATGGGGATCATCATACTGTCGCTAACGGATACGCTCCAATAATAAAGAACGAGCGACCGTGCAAGCTAACACATGGCTGGGCTCAGAAACATCCAGCCTCATGAACTGGTTGGCTAAGGCCTGAACATCCAAAGTAAGCGGCCTCTCACCTACCAGAATATAAGCAAGACTGCCCATACTGGCTGACTTCCTACTCAATGCATCGGCCACCCCATTGGCCTTCCCTGGATGATATAGAATGGTGATGTCATAATCCTTCAACAACTCCAACCACCTCCTCTACCTCAAATTCAACTCCTTTTGCTTGAACAAGTATTGAAGACTCTTGTGATCCGTGAACACCTCACATGCCATGCCATATAGATAATGCCTCCAAATCTTCAATGCGTGAACTATGGCTGCCAACTCCAAGTCATGAACCGGATAGTTCTTCTCATGAATCTTCAACTGCCTCGAAGCATAGGCAATGACTTTGCCATCCTGCATCAACACTGCTCCAAGCCCAACACGGGAAGCATCACAATAGACTGTATAAGGCCCAGAATCCGTGGGCAAAACCAACACCGGTGCCGTAGTCAGAGCTGTCTTGAGCCTCTGAAAGCTCGCCTCACACTCATCCGACCATCTGAACTGGGCACCCTTCTAGGTCAATCTGGTCATCGGGGATGCAATAGATGAAAACCCCTCCACGAACCGACGATAGCAACCTGCCAATCCCAAGAAACTCCGAATCTCTGTAGCTGATGCTGGTCTAGGCCAGTTCTTGACTGCCTCTATCTTCTTTGGGTCCACCTGAATACCCTCTGCTGATACAACATGACCCAGAAATGCAACTGAACTCAGCCAGAACTCACACTTGGAGAACTTGGCATATAACTAACTATCCCTCAGTGTCTGAAGAACCACCATAAGGTGCTGCTCGTGCTCCTCCTGGCTGCGGGAATATATTAATATATCATCAATGAAAACTATCACGAATGAGTCCAATAAGGCCCGAACACTCGGTTCATCAAGTCCATGAAAGCTGCTGGGGCATTTGTCAACCCGAATGACATAACCAAGAACTCATAATGCCCGTATCGAGTGCGGAAAGCTGTCTTAGGGACATCGGATGCCCTAGTCCTCAACTGATAGTAGCCAGACGCAAATTAATCTTGGAAAATACCCTGGCACCCTGAAGCTGGTCGAACAAATCATCAATCCTCGGCAGTGGATACTTATTCTTGACTGTTACCTTGTTCAATTGCCGGTAATCAATACACATTCTCATTGACCCATCCTTCTTCTTGACAAATAACACCGGCGCACCCCAAGGTGAAACACTGGGTCTAATGAAACCCTTCTCCAGCAAATCCTGCAACTGCTTCTTCAACTCCTTCAACTCTGGCGGGGCCATGCAATATGGCAGAAAAAAAATGGGCGGGGTGCCCCGAGCCAGATCGATGCAGAAATTAATATCCCTGTCGGGTGGCATACCCGGCAGGTCTGAAGGGAAAACATCAGGAAACTCACGAACAACGGGCACAGAATCAATTGAAGGAACCTCAGCACTAGAATCACGAAAGGCTAAATAGGCCAAGCACCCCTTCTTGACCATACGCCGAGCCTTCACATACGATATAACACTGTGGGTAGAATGACCAAGAGTCCCTCTCCACTCGAAACGAGGCATACCCGGTAAATCTAAGGTCACAGTCTTGGCATGACAGTCCAAGATAGCGTGATAGGGTGATAACCAGTCCATCCCCAATATAATATCAAAGTCGAACACATCTAAAAGCAACAAATCTACACGAGTCTCCAAACCCCCAATCACCACAACACAAGAATGATGGACTCGATCGACCATGATAGAATCACCCACCGGCGTAGACACTTAAACAGGAATACTCAATGCATCACTAGGCATGACCAAGTACGGAGCAAAATAAGATGACACATACGAATACGTAGACCCCGGATCAAATAACACTGAAGCATCTCTATCACAAACCAGAACCGTACCTGTAATAGCTACATCTAAAGCCTCTACCTCGGGCTTGGCCTGAAGAGCATAACATCGGGGCCGGGCCCCACCATCCTGGATCCCATCTCTAGATCGGCCTGCTGCTGGCTGGCCTCCACCTCTAGCGGCCTGAGCTCCACCTCTAGTACCTTTACCTCCACCTCTAGTACCTCTACCTCCATCCCTAGTTGGCTGGGCGGGCTATGGAACATCCGGTGCCTGTACCATGGCACGAGGACTCTGATGCTGAGAGCCACCTGGTGCGCGAGGGCAATACCTAGAAATGTGCCTCGTGTCGCCACAAGTAAATCAAGCCCTCGGCTGCTGGGACTGACGACCCTGGAAAATCTGAAGCGGTGGTGCACTGATAGGTGTTGGTGGTGCGCTGAAGGACTGGTGGTCGGAATACTGCGTCTGAGGACCACGGCTACCCGAAGCACTATGAGAAACCTGGAGCGCCTACTGAAAAGGCCTAGGAGGATTGCCTCTACCATATGAATCCCTGCCTCCAAACGAGGCACCACTGAATCTGCCTGACTGACGGGGTCTCTTGTCTGCCCTGTGACCACCCCCCTATGACAATGCCATCTCAATCCTCCGGGCCATATTGGCCGCCTCCTGAAAGGATATCTCGCTCCCGGTCTCTCTAGCCATCTTGAGACGAATATGCTGAATGAGTCCATCAATAAACCGTCTCACTCTCTCCCTCTCAGTGGGAAGTATAACAAGAGCATGGCGAGCCAAATCAATAAACCTGGTCTCGTACTGGCTGACAGTCATGGATCCCTGCTGAAGGCGCTCGAACTGCCTCCGATAGGCCTCTCGCTGAGTAATGGGGAGGAACTTCTCCTGAAATAGCTGTGTGAACTGCTCCCAGGTCAAGACTGGAGATCCTGTTGGCCTAGCTAAGAAATAATCCCTCCACCAAGTCTTGGCGGATCTAGACAAGCGAAATGTAGCGAAATCAACCCCATTGGTCTCAACAATACCTATGTTCCGAAGAACCTCGTGGCAACTATCCAGATAATCCTGGGGATCCTCAATAGATGCACCGCTGAATGTAGTAGTGAAGAGCTTGGTGAACCTGTCCAATCTCCACAAAGCATCGGTAGACATAGCTGCTCCATCACCGGCCTAGGCTACAATGCCCGGCTGAGCTGCTCCAACTGGCTGAACTGCTGGAGTCTGAGTTTGGGGAGCTACCTGCTCCGGAGTGCGAGTAGTAGGAATCTGGGCCCCTTCTCCAGCCTGAGAGACGGCTGGTGCCACAGGAAGCAATCCTGCTCGTGTAACACTCTCCATGAGACCCACCAATCGGACCAGAGCATCCTGAAGAACTGGGGTAGCAATAAACCCCTCTGGGACCTGAGCTGGGCCCACCGAAACTGCTGGGTCTGGGGTTGGGGCCGAAACCTCCTCGTCAAAATCAACCTGAGGCTCCGCCACTGGTGCTGCTGCTCGGGGCTGAGCTCTGCCCCTACCTCGGCCTCGGTCTCGCTCCCTGCCCCTAGTGGGAGCTGCCTGGGGCTCGGACTGCTGATCAGAAGATGAGGAAGCACGTGTTCTCGCCATCTGCGAAAGAACAAAGTAGAAATTCAATTAACGTTGGGAAACCAAACCGCACGACAAGAAAGAACAAATGTGAAACTTTTCCTAACTCAGTAGCCTCTAGGGGATAAATACAGATGTCTCCGTACCGATCCCTCAGACTCTACTATGCTTGTCCATGAGTTCTGAGACACATGTAACCTAGAGCTCTTATACCAACTTGTCACGACCCGGATTTCAAACCCTCGGGAGTCGTGATGGCGCCTACTAATGAGAGCTAGGCAAGCCAACCCTTAATTACCTTTGCCATTAACCAATTTACCTCCTTTAGCAGTTATCAGTAATATCATGGAAACAGCGGAATGAAATAAATAAGCGGAAGTCTTAAATTAAAGAATCTAAACAACAATGCGGAAAATCAACATAAACCTCTACCCAAAAATTGGTGTCACATACTCACGAACTACTAAGAGTGCTAATTACAACCGTTTGAAAGAAATATAACTGTTTGTCTCGAAATACATGAGATAACAGACTGAAATAAAAGATAGAAGAGACGCCGGGCCTGCAGACGCCTGCAAGGCTACCTCGGTGTCTCGCTGGACTGAAGGCTAACTCCCGCGCTACTGCAGCTGCTGTCCAACACCTAGATCTCTGCAAAAGAGCACAGAGTGTTGTATCTGCACAACCGACCCCATGTGCTGGTAAATGCCTAGCCTAACCCCGGCGAAGTAGTGACGAGGCTAGACCGGACTACCACATAAACCTGTGTAGTTATATATATATGTACATCTACAGCGGGAAAATATCAAGAATAAACATTTTAAATGGGAGGGGAACATGCTTCAAGGATAGCAGATAATACAGAATTTCAAGAGAATAATAAGGAACATCAATAAATTAACTCTAACATGGATAAGGGAAATAAAAGCAGATTTCACTGTCAGTACACATCTCGTTGCAGGCGTGCAACCCCATCCCATTTCTCAATATTTTCGTGGTAGGAGTACCACCCGCTCCCATTTCATCAAATATCGTGGTAGGCGTACCACCCGCTCCCATTTCATCATAACTTGCTGTAGGCGTACCACCAGCTCCCATTTCAATCAATCACTTGTGGTAGGCGTACCACCCGCTCCCATTTCATCAATATCTTGTGCTAGGCGTACCACCCGCTCCCATTTCATCAATAACTTGTGGTAGGCATACCACCCGCTCCCATTTCAATCAATAACTTGTGGTAGGCGTACCACCCCCTCCCATTTCATCAATATCTTGTGGTAGGCGTACCACCCACTCCCATTTCAATTCAACACAAAGACACAATAAAATTCCGGCAAGGAAAACAAAAGCTATAATAATAATTTCCCGGCAAGGGAACAACAGTATCAAAATAACAGCAAGGGAGAATCAGCTATAACCAAATCCTAGCTCAACTCTTACTCAGCTCGATTAATACCAGTACTCCAGCATAAATAAAGTCCACGAGAATAAACTAAATCTCTACTCAATATCAAGAGTCATCAATTTAAAACATCCGAAGTGTCATTTAAGAACACAACAACTATCAATTTAAGATTCACGGTGATGCTTGACACCAACGTATAGAGACTCGTCACCATGCCTATACGTCGTACTCAACAAGAAGCAATTATCAAATAAGACTCAACTCCTAGTCCCTCAAGATAAGGTTAGACCAAACACTTACCTCAATGCCTTGAATACAACTCAAGCCTCAATTATAGCTTTACCCTACGATTCCACCTCCAATTCGCTCATATCTAATCACAAATTACTTAATTACATCAATAAACAATAAATGAATCAACCCCAATGCATGAAAATGAGTTTTCCAAAGTTTTACCCAAAAAGTCAAAAATTACCCCCGGGCCCACGTGGTCAAAATCCGAGGTTCGAACCAAAACCCGATTACCCATTTCCCCCACGAACTCAAATATATAATTTGTTTTGAAATCGGAGCTCAAATTGAGGTCCAAATCCTCAATTTCTGAAAAATCTAGGTTCTACCCAAAACACCCAATTTCCCCCATGAAAATCTTTGATTTTAAGTTGAAACCATGTTAAAAGATGTTAAGGAGTGAAGAAAATAAGTTAGAAATCACTTACCAACGTTTTGGAGAAGAAGGGTTGTTTGAAAAATCGCCTCTTATGTTTTTAGGTTTTTGAAAAATGAAAAATGACTGAAAATCCCGTGTATTTATACCCTTCTGATACTCCCTGTGCGGACCGCACAAAAAGGACCGCGGCAGCACAGGCCTCCCTGAAGACCTGCAGATCATAGCCCCGTGCGGGACGCACAAAGCCGATCGCGGCCGCATAGCATCCACCGCGGACCGCTCAAAGGCGACCGCGGCCGCGCTGGCCCCTCCGTGGCCGCACGCGATTCCTCCCGGACCGCGCAAGAGGGTTCAGAGACCTGCAATATTTCCTGAACCTGCAACATCTGATCTTTTAAATCTAAGGCATCTCAGAACCTACTCGAAACTCACCCGAGCCCTCAAAATTCCAATCCAGGTACACACACAACCTCAAAAATGTCTTACAAACATATTCGTGTAATCAAATCACCAAAATAACATCATAAACATTGAATTAAACCTCAAAATCCAAGAATTCTTTCAAGCTTCATAAAACATCAAATTTTCCAATTTAAGTCCGAATCACGTCAGACGGCGTCCGTTTTCGACCAAATTTCACAAGAAGGACTTAAAACATATATAAGACCTGTACCGGGCGCCGGAACAAAAATAAGGGCCCGATACTATCGCTTTCTAATCAGATTTTGTTTCCAATTTCCTTAAACAATTTCAGAAAACAATTTTACAAAAAAATTCATTTCTCGGGCTTAGGACCTCGAAATTCGATTCCCGGCATACGCCCAAGTCCTATATTTTCCTACGGACCCTCCGGGACCGTTAAATCACGGGTCCGGGTCCGTTTACCAAAAATGTTGACCAAAGTCAAATTTATTCATTTTAACATCAAAATTTAGCACTTTTCATAGAATTTCATATTTAAACTTTCCGGCTACACGCCCGGACTGCGCACGCAAATCGAGGCGACTCTAAATGAGGTTTTCAAGGCCTCGGAAGCACAGAATGGGTAAGAAAACAAGTGATGACCCCTTTGGGTCGTCACACTAGTGACACCCTGATGTCTGGCTTTCTTTCCCGCACTTTTGTTTTGATTTGAACTCTCATGTGAAGGTTACATATATTAAATAGCTTTAGAATTATCTTTGAAATGAAAATATCGGTTTGTTTTGGTAAGGTGTCGGCTTGCCTAGTACCATGATAGGCTCCATCACGACAGGCTTAATCTTGGATCGTGACAAGGAATCAATTCCATAAGAAAATGCTAAGTTCTTAATCAAAAGTCAAAAAGTCAACTCAAAGCTGGCCCCCGGGACCACGTCTCGAAATTCGATTAAAGTCATAAAATCCGAACACACATTCAACCACGAGTCCAACCATACAAAAATTACTCGAATCCGATACCAATATCTCGATCAAATCCCCAAAATTTGGCGAAACTGCTCGGCTTTGCTTTCTACTTTCCGTAAGCGAGAACGAGCTTTTTCGAGTTGTTCAATAGCCCCCCCACGCAGTTCTTCTGAATTTCGAATAGTATTCCTTTTGAACCCGCTTTAAGCTATCATGACAATTCACCAATCTTGGGGTAAACAATCTCTATTGCTTATGTTTACTTTTTTAACCTTGCAAGGTGGTCCTTGCTGATTCACACGGGATTCCACGTGCCCCATGCTACTCGGGTCAGAGCATAAGCTAGTGATGCTTTCGGCTACTGGACTTTCGCCATCTAGGGTGCAGCATTCGGGCTGCTTCGCCTAGCAGCACGACGCTTGTATTGCTCTCCCACAACCCCGTTTTCACGGTTTAGGCTACTCCCATTTCGCTCGCCGCTACTACGGGAATCGCTTTTGCTTTCTTTTCCTCTGGCTACTAAGATGTTTCAGTTCGCCAGGTTGTCTCTTGCCTGCCCATGGATTCGGCAGCAGTTCGAAAGGTTGCCCTATTCGGGAATCTCCGGATCTATGCTTATTTTCAACTCCCCGAAGCATTTCGTCGATTACTACGCCCTTCCTCGTCTCTGGGTGCCTAGGTATCCACCGTAAGCCTTTCCTCGTTTGAACCTAGAAAAAGCATTTCTACTTTGCATGGTCCAATCATTGATCGCGAAAATTTCTACAATAAATTGGGTAGGTTAGGTTCGTGGGTTTGTGGTCCGTGCCTAAAGCAACTCTTTTCCATTCGCGAACGTTTAAGAAGTCATCTCCTGATTCGTTGATCTATTGAGATAAAGCGGCGCCCTCGCCCGGGGCCATTTCCGGACCTAGCAGCAGACGGGCGGGCCGTGCCTGAATTCAGACCGGACCAGACTCTTCTTTGTTTGAGCTGCTCCCAGGCACGCAGACCGAAGATCTCACTTGTCCTGGACAAGTACGTAGAGATCTTCGTAGGACCGTGGAGGGAGTCTCAATCGATCTTTTCTAGGATTCCTTATCACGCCACACATGGAGATCTTTCCATTGATAGATCAGAGGGTCCCCCCTTGAAAAAATTCTTAAAGGTTAGGTTACTACCTGCTTCTACGGAAGAGGTTTACTTTGTACCGCCCGGAGGTCATATAGATCGGAATCCGGAGCGATAAGAACTCAAGGGTTGGTGTGGCCACAGCTACAACTACTGGCGCTTCAAATTAGATGCATGACCGAATAATTCAAGGAAGGGCGGACTGCGGGGAGGGTCCTTTTAAGTAGATGACTCGTCGGGCGGTCGGAGCGGGACTTCTTTGGGAAAAAGAACTTGAATAAGTTTGTTTTTCTGAAGGAGTCGTCATTTTCTATCAGGAACGCTACTGAATAAGTCTCCAATCAACCGTAGGCGGGTGAGAAAATTGATTTGCCTCTTTCATTTAGTGTTCATTGTCGAATCGGACGCTTAACCCCCGCCCCCAACTACGGGGGAAGTCACACTTTAACTTCCTGCCTTGACCTAGGCCTCACATCGATCGTTCTGTCCACTGAAGACAATAAACATGGGCTTCTGAGAGGATTCTTTAATCAACCAAAACCTGCAACAGAGTCCTTAATTTCTACCACTTACAAGTGGAGAGATGTTCCATTCCCAATGGCAGAAGAATCACTAATTAAATGATGGAATTAGGGATGGAAATGGGGCGGGGCAGGGCGGGTTTGGCAAAACCCACAAAATTTCAACCCGCCCCGCCCCGAATAATTATTTTTTCAGTTTTCAACTCGGCTCGCTTGGACCGGCCCCGCCCCGCATAGTTATATTTTCAGTTTTTTAAATTTTTTTTCCATAACAAACTAGTTTGACATTTTATTATCTATATCTATCTATATCATATCATATCATATTATACTAAAAGTGGGAGGCTCCCAAGTCTAAAGTTAATTTACCAAAATATCTACAAAATTTTTAATGATCATTTTTACCCTTTATTTGAAAACTGTTCAGATGATATTTTTGCACTAAAATGTAAACTTACCATTTAATAAAGATAAATCATATGCAGACTGTTTAATTACCAAACATCATAACATTGGATTGTATATGTGGAAACACGTTTCAAAAATTAATGTTATTTATCATGTTGCAACCTATTAAATTTCTTAAAATTTATTCATCTTCCAGTGATATGCAAAAACGAATAGTTCGTTAGCAACCTTTAGAGTATCTTTTCTATTACTAATACGATATTTTGACTTATGTAATATGATTTTGGTGAGACTTATGCAAATTGGTTAGTTATAAATCAAAATAGTATTTGCGCTAGTGAAGAAGAATGTGAAATTATAGTTGGAATGATTGCTTTGTTTCAAAAAAGAAAAAAATCAAAGTTGCCCCGCATTGAACCCGCAACCCGTCCCGCCCCGCTTTAAAAATTTTAAAAATTATTTTAACCCGCCCCACCCTGCCCAGCACCCGCATAAGACTAAACCCGCCCAGCCCCGTCCCCGCCCTAGCCCCACCCCGCATTAAATAAAATCGGCCCCGCCCCTCACTCGCCCTGCCCCATTGCCATCCATAAACATGGAAGTAACCAAAATTAAGTAAGATCACTTACGCCAATCACTCCCTTGAAAATCTCTCCAAGAATCGCCTCCCACCGAGCTCTCAGAATTAAATTGTGAAAATGAACTCAAACCCTCATTTTGAAATATTTAACTTTCTATCCAGACGACCCTTCTTCGCGAATGCCATGCCTTACATAGCTCAGCCTACGTGAACGCGCCCCCCTGATCACGAACGCGAAGCCTTAAGGTCTGGTGCCCAAACCTGCCTCATCCTTCTATGCGAACGCGAGCTTCCTCTCACGATCACGATGCACACTTACCCTAGACCTTCGCGAATGTGTTGCTCTCTTCGCGAACACGAAGAATAAATCCTCACCTGCCTCCCAGATACTCTTCACGAACACGAGACCTCTCTTGCGAACGCGTATAAGGAAATCAGTAACAGAAAAATCAGCGATCTTCAAAGTCCAATATTGATCCGTTAACCATCCTAAACTCACCTGAGGCCCCTCGGACCTCAATCAAACATACCAACAAGTCCCAAAGTATCATATGAACTTAGTTGAGCCTTCAAATCACATCAAACAATGCTAAACCACGAATCGCTCATTGACTCGAGCCTAATGGACTTATGGACTTGCAACTTCGACATTCAATGGCGAAACCTATCAAATCGCATCCGATTGACCTCAAATTTTGTACACAAGTCACAATTGACATGACGGACAAATGCCAAAAAATATTTAGATAGAAGTCTTAATTGTTATGCTCTTAGATTGTCTTCAAGGAAAGCTATTGATACCTTTTTGCTGAAAATTTAGATAAGAATCTTCACCAATTCAAGCATTATATCACTAATAAGATAATGAAATCTATGAAATTGGCTACAATTACAAAGTTCATTCATTAATGTTGAAAGAATTTTTTTTAAGTAGCTTTAAATGTGTGCGTTAGAGTGTAAATCTTTATACATTTAGCTATGAATTTATTAATTATATATTAGCTTTCTTCAATATTTAACTAGTGAAATATGCATATATTTTGTGATTTAAATTTAAATAATTATCTTATCTTTTATATGTAACATTTGAAAATAAAAAATAATTGATTTTTCGATAATTTCTATCTATAACGGCCAAAAAATATTTAAAAGTCAAATGCTATTATAGTTGTATAACAGTCATTCACTATAAAGGCCAAAACATATCGAAATAAACGAGCCTGTTATATAGAGGTTGACTGTATAGATTGCATATCTCGCCTATTCTTAATGACTGCATTTGAATTAGGGTCGGTTTGGTTAGGCTTAATTTTAGGAATGTAGAGATATTTTAGGAAAATTTGACTGTCTTTAAATTGTATTCAATTTGCATAGACTTCTATTAAATTTTGCTAGAATCTTGAAATCTTCATTTAATATAGGTTGATAATGTCCGTGGAGAGATCCTTTTAACTTAAAATTCGAACTTGAAATTCGAAGAACAAGTTTATGCTTCAGAACTTAAAATTCGAAATCTGAAGTTGTATTCAATAGATTGAACTACTTAAGATATTAATTTTTAAAGTCACATCTGAAAGATAGAAGAACTTCAGATTTGTTTTTTAAGTTGCATTGAAGAGATTTAACTACTTCAGATATGAGCGGGTACACTTTGCAAAATTTGTGCAATTCGAGTATAACTTCAATGGCAGCCTAAAAGTGAGTAATATATGAATATGCCCCGCAAATCAATGATCCTTTCCGGTCGGTCTCAACCTAACAACAAAAGCCCATAAAATACAAAATCCTGAAAGAAAAGAAAAGAGAAAACTACCCTCTATAGCCCCTCAAAATTTTAATAGCCCATAATTTTTCCCACTAACACGAAATGGCCCTTCGGCCCAAATATATTACATCTAATAGCCCGAAATATCTATTTTGTATATTTTTGTGTAGTGACAGTCTATTTTGTATATTTTTTGTATAGTGATACAGTCTATTTTGTATATTTTTTGTATAGTGACAAAATATTTTGTATATTTTTTGTATAGTAACAGTCTATTTAGTATATATTTTGTATAGTGACAGCCTATTTTATATATATTTTGTATAGTGACAGTCTATTGTATATAATTGTATAGTGGCAGTCTATTTAGTATATTTTTGTATACTGACAGTCTATTTTGTATATATTTTGTATAATGATAGTCTATTGTATATAAATTGTATAGTGACAGTCTATTTTATTATATTTTTTGTATAGTGACTGTCTATTTAGTATATATATTTCATAAAATTTGTATATAGAATATATCGTGCATCTTGCAATGTATCCATAATATATCATTAATGTATCCCGAGCGCTTTTGTGTATCCAGAGTGTATAGATTGTTCTACGTTGTATAAATTTTGTATATATAAAGTATATCGTGCATTTTATGACGAAGTGATATAGTAAAATGTATATATGAAAGATTTTCTACAATTTAATATTATGTTAAAAATTACAATGTGTCACGACCCAAAAAAGTCACTGGTCGTGATGGCACCTAACTCAATCCGCTAGGTAATCCAACTAATAGAAATACAATCCAAATGAGATTATAGGAAAAATAGAGAAGAATTATTTGAACATTTACAAATTGATTCAAGACTAGTGCGACTCATGAGTTTCTACGACTTTGGAATTTACAAAGCTGGTACAAATTATTACACGATCTGTTTGAAATTTACATAAACAGATTACCAAAATATAAGCTACCAAGGATAATTGGCAGCTATATCCGGAATGCACGAACATCTTCAGAGTCATCTCTCACATCACCAACAGCTCCGCTCCAAAAATTTGCACGCAATGTGCAGAAGTGTAGTATCAGTACAACTGACCCCATGTATTGGTAAGTATCTTGTCTAACCTCGTCGAAGTAGTGACGAGGCTTTTTAGTTAAAATATACTCACTGATAAAAACCTACACTGTAAATCAGCAATAGAACTATACCACGATATAATAGGGAACAATACATGAAACGGATACGCAAAACAATAACCGAATGTTTGCAGAGATCACAATTGGCATCTTCAAATACCTCGACCAATCCTTTCCTTAGAATGAAACCAATAAACCACAACAGTCACTTCATAACTTCCATAGCATGAGGAATATACTCAGATATCAAGTCAATTACACGGCAACACCCTTCATGCTTTTATCTCATCCTCACCCAATATACGTATAACCGTACCAACCGATAACAGGAATTACGAAGTAGGAAATACGCAAGTTGCAATGATGAACGAAGATGTACATGTGGGCAACAGTAATAGAATAGGCGGAAGACATGTGAGTAATGACAGCAATTGAAAGACAAAGAATATCAACTTCAACACTAGCATAGTGGAGGCCTAGATATAGGTATAACAGATAAGAAGAAAACACATGATCATTACAAGTTAACAAATAGAGGCATGAATGACTAATATAGAAAAAGGGCTTGTACTAAAGTGCAACAGAATAGATACGACATTGGTGAGATTATAATAGCAGGAAGTAGGAATGGTATTTGCAAGTTAAACAAGTAAAAGACATGGGCAACACAATAACAATTGAGATAGAGATCAAGGACAGGACAAAAACCACAAGTCACACAAGATCTATAAGTACGACAATAACAGCTCAAGCTAAAGGCATAAACGTATACACGGGAAACAGATATCACATCATAATGCATGTCCCTCGTCCTCACCTGCACGGAAACACCCACCGTGCCATGATCTCACCATAGTAAAAGCATAACAATATAAATGAAATGGCACGGAATAACCCTTTGTCCTTTAACTCTCAAATGACATGGCACGGCATCACCTTTCGTGCTTTTACTCTCAATAATATGGCACGCCATCACCCTTCGTGCTTTTACTCTCAATCATATGGCACGACATCACCCTCCGTGCTTTACACTCTCCCTCACATGATGTGCATATCAATGTCAAGTATAGCATGAAGCAAATATAACATAATCTCCCCTCCCCCCCCCCCCTCCCCCTCCCCGAGCATGATTAACCCTGGCACATACATATACGCTCGTCACCTCATATATGTATCACCCCCGCACGTAGCAAACAATGTCAAATAGGAGGAAAAATTCCCTCAACAAAGTTAGACAAGACACTTACCTCAATTCGGCTAACTCAACACTCAATTTAGCCTTTTTCCTTTACAAATTTGCCTCCGCTCGGCTCAATCTAGGCACGACGACTTGAATACATCACACAATGCAAGAGAAAATAATTTTAATTAATAAAGCTGTAATTTTTATTAGATTTCTAAAAATTCAACAAAACTCAAACCCGGGCTCGCCCGGTCAAAACTCGAGTCCAAGGGTAGGTATTGACTACCCATAGCCTCACGAGTCCAAATATATATTTTGTTTTCAAATTCGAGTCCTATTCGACTCTCAAATCCCAAATTTTCATTTTTCAAAACTTTGACAGAACCCCCAAATTTTTCCCTAGATTTCTCATGAATTTGATGTTAAATCTTATATAAAATCATGAAATATAGTTGATAATTGATTAGAGGTACTTACCCAATAATTTGGTATGAAAATCCCTTCACAAAATCGTCTCTCATCGAAGCTAGGGTTAAAAATAAATCAAAATGAAGTTAAGTCTCGGAATTCTCCGCATTTAACAGGTTGTAGATGTCGCATTTGCGACGTGGGGTTCGCAAATGCGAACATCTTATCGCAAATGCGAACAAGAAGATGTCCTCTCAAGTTCGCATTTACGACCCAATACTTCGCAAATGCGAAGATCAATATCTCGCAAAAGCGGCAGGGTCCATCGCAAATGCGAACAACCCCACCTCGCAAATGCGTAGGGTTTCTTCGCAAATGCGATTCTTCCCCAGCAACCGAGATTTCGCAAATGCGATTGCTGCTTCGCAATTGCGGCTGTCGCATTTGCAACTAACATATCGCAAATGCGATGATACCAGTACCAGCACTCAAAAATCATGGAAAAACATCCCGAAATCAATCCGAAACTCACTCGAGCTCCCGAGGCTCCAAACCAACCATGCATCCAGGTCCAAGAACACAACACGAACTTGCTCGCGTAATCAAATCATCAAAATAACCTCTAAAACCACAAATCGGATGCCAAAACGCATGAACATCAAACTAAACTTCAAGAACTTCTGGAATCGCAACCAAGCGTCTGAACCATATCAAATCAACTCCAAACGGAGCCAAATTTTGCAGACAAGTTCTGTATGACAAAAAGAACCTACTCGAAGCTTCAAATCACGCACACCAACCTCGAAACAACGAATCGCACCTCAAGTCAAAATCAATGAACTTAGAATCTTCAACTTCTACAACCGATGCCGAAACCTATTAAATCACGTCCAATTGACCTAAAATTTTGCACACAAGTCACATTGTCCATTACGGACCTACTCCCACTCCGGAATCGGGATTCGATCCCGATATCAAAAAGTCCACTCCCGGCCGAACTTCCCAAAAATCTAAATTTCGCCATTTTAAGTCTAATTCAACTAGGACCTCCAAATTACAATCCCGGACGCGCTCCTAAGTCCAAAATCACCCAACTGAGCTGACGAAACTAACAAAAATCCGTTCCAAGATCAAATGCTAATAAGTCAATCTTAGTCAACTCTTCCAACTTAGAGCTTAAATCTTGAAGTTCATTCTTCCAAATCGATCCCGGATAACTTGAAAACCAATACCGATGGTTTACGCAAGTCGTAATACATCATGTGGAGATACTCGAACCCTCAAAATTCCGAGCGAAGTGCAGATACTTAAAATGACCAGTCGGATCGTTACACAATGATGATAGTTATTGACAATTTAAATCTATTATATAGTATTTATTTGAATGTACGTTTACATTTTTTGGACATAAAGGGGTGTTTGATTTAAAGAGTGAAGAATATATTATTTGTATTAAATAAATAAATAAACCCATGAAATGAAAACCATAACAACAAGGATATATTTCTTTATAGATGACCGATTGCTTTCATTTAGCCAATTAAGAGCCAACAACAACAAAAATTAAAAATAATTTACGTAATCTTTTGATAGTTAAAAAAAGTTAGGTACCTAAAATGACATGAAAATTTACTGTTTTCAAAAATTAAATACCATAAGCGGAAGTTTGACAATAAGAAAATTGATTTTGCATATCATTGGTGGATGATTGGAACGGCTCGATGGCAACAAAATCTACTGCATTTGAGTAAATTTAGGCTAGCCATTATAATTGGGAAACTTACACAATTGTCCCAAATAAGTCTCAACTTAGTAACCTCTAGTCATTAGTCATAGACTTACCAAAACTAGCCAAGCAAATATAAAAATTGAAAAACCAAATAAATAAGGTTCTTTTTCTCAAACAACCACATGCAAAAATCACCTTGCATATTTTTAAGCGTGATTAGCAATATTAGGTGCAAGACAGAAAGGAAATTTCATGGATGAGGTAGCAAATAAGGTGATGAAATACAAAAAAAAAATTTACAATATTCCAAAAATCTAAGCAAAAAAGAATCTTTTTCAATGGGTATAGTTAAAATTCATTGAAAACATATAGATAAGTCAATATACAAAATTTGAGGAAGATTGGACGTGATTTGGACTGGTTTTGTATCAAAATTCGTAATTAAATCGACTTCAAAAATTCTTCTGCGACACATGTATCAAACATGTATCGCGGATGTATCTCACACATAGGAATACATAGATATACTTGTGATACAAAATTGATACAAATATGCTACATATGTGATACACAAATAATACACAGTGTGATACACATATCATTTTTTTTCATGTTCGATTTTTCTTCGAATTTTAAATTCAAACCACCTCAAATCATCCCAAAACTGAGATTCAAGCTCCTTAAGATGTACCCAATCTATTATAATAACACCCACTCAAAAGAAAGCAAAAATTTGATTTTTTTTTTGCTACAAATAGCTAATTGGCTAATGTTAGTAATATTCTATGAATTGGCCAATTTTTGTAATGAGCTACTTATAAATGGACATAGCTGGTAGTTTCCCATTATAATTTATTTGGGGCTGTAAATTGTATGGATTAGTTCATGACTAGTGAATAATAATAGTTTCCACCGGCCGACTACAAATGAAATTTGCTCAAAAGAAAATTTGGCTTATGATTATGCAAGATCAAGAACGCTTTCCAGTCAATCTGCCCAATTCCATAGCCCATCAGTTAATTCTTCAATAAACTACCAAAAGTTAGAAGCCCGTGTGCAAATCATGTTATAACTAGAGCAAAACACAAAATTGGTTGATCAGCTGAATTAATTGTATTTGTTAGCAAATAGTAAATAAAATATGTACATAATACATATATACAAAAAATATATAGATTTTAGGTTATTGTGGGAAGCGGCTAAAATAATATATTTCTCTTATAAAAACTAACGGTAAGCATTAGGCTTTCTAATCTAGGTAAAAACGGCAAAATGGCCTAGCTGCATTCTCTTATTATCAAAATTCTTTGTGAGGGAAAGAAAGGAGCAAATGATCTTTTATAATCAATTACAATTTGAATTAGAAAAAAATAATTCTAGAAAAAATCTCATGTGTTTTATTTACAAATTCTTTGTGTTATTTTTACTAATCTCTTGTCAGAAGAGCCTAAAAAGAAAGCTAGGAAATGCGAACATTTGATAAAAATAAGCAGTTACCAATCAGTTGAAAAAAATCTTATCTCGAGTGAGTGTTGTATATACGGTCAAAATCATATGCCTTCGATCTATAGGCTCGAGGGGTCGTCTTAAGACCGAGTTCAAGCAAGGTCGAGTTCGAGCCCGATGGACCAGACTCGAGCTCGAAGATAGGATGCCATGCCCGAGGATCAAAGTACAATGAATACCGAAGCCGATTATGCTCGACCCCGAAATAATGCCATTATGGATTTCTAAGAGAATGAGCGAGATTCCTGCCACGTCCTCACAATCATGGCGCAAATCCTAGAATAGAATTGTACGATTCCGTATTAGGCGGTTAGACAGTTGTCCCAATAAGATTCCTTACTGTAAATGGAAATGTACCTTATTTAGGGTTTCCCTATTATATAAAGGGGACCCCAATCATTTGTAAAGATCATCTAATCATTGGCAAAGAATATACTATCTTATTTTTCTGGCTCATTGTTCATCAGACTTGTTTTTTCTCTTCATTGTTCTTACTTTGTTATTCTTGGTTCGTCTCGAGGTCACTAAGCTCGAGGCCGATACTGTTTGGTAACACTGGTTTGATTCATTCATTTCTTTCATCTATACTTTATACTTCTTGATTATTAATTGGTATTAAACAAAATCATATATCTTTAAAACCACAAATCAAATTTAATTGTTACTCGTATTTTCGAGGTAAACAGTTTGGCGCCCATCGTGGGGCTAAAGATAATAGTGATTATTTCATTACCGATTCTCATTACACACGTTATTTTTATACTTTTTCTTGTCAAGATTATCTGATTCTCAGGATTAAACATGTCAAACTCGCAAAATGCACCTGTTCATGACAACGAAGGTCTTGGATTTCATGGGAAAAATAACAATGTAGGGGTCGGTGTACCACTGATAAACCCTGGGGAAGTGCCAAATGTAGAGCCAGTTGATGTTAGTTCGCACATTGCTTTAAATGCAGATTAAGGCGCAGACCCCGGAGGGAGTATACGCAGGGAAGCTCGATCTGGGGCCCAAGGAACACCAGGTATAGGAGATGGGGAGTCAGTCTCCAAGTGATATTCAAGATGCTGCAAGCTCAGCAGATCGCCATCGTTGAACTTCAGAGTCAGAATAAAAATTCGAGTATAGCTGAACTAGCAAACACTCGACGTGCTGAACCGGCGCCAGAGAGATCGAACGAAAATGGCTCGGGGACTAATCCCACCATTATGAGAATGCTCGAAGAGCTCACCAAAAGGATCGAGTCCGGGGAAAAGAAGATTGAGGACAACAACAAAAAGGTGGGAACTTATAATTCCCGTGTTGACCAGATACTGGGGGCACCTCCAGTCTTGAAAGGTTTAGATGCAAAAAAGTTTATACAAAAATCGTTCCCTCAGAGCACGACTCCGATGCCCATTCCTAGGAAGTTTCGCATGCCGACATACCCAAATATAACGGGAAACCGACCCTAATGAGCATATTACTTCATACACTTGCGGGATCAAAGGAAATGACTTGAATGACGTGAGATTGAATCAGTATTATTAAAAAAGTTTGGGAAAACATTGTCGAAATGAGCCATGATTTGGTATCATAACCTACCTCCTAACTCTATTGATTCGTTTGCTATGTTAGCAGACGCCTTCGTGAAAGCACACGCCGGGGCCATAAAGGTGGCAACGAGGAAATCAGATGTCTTCAAGATAAAACAAAGAAACGATGAGATGTTGAGGGAGTTCGTGTCTAGGTTTCAGATGGAGCGAATGGAATCGCCATCGGTCTCGGATGACTGGGCAGTACAAGCTTTTATGCAAGGTTTGAACGAAAGGAGTTCGATTGCGTCTCGACAGTTAAAGGAGAATCTGATCGAGTATCCAGCTGTGACGTTGTCGGACGTCCATAACCGTTACCAATCGAAGATTAGGATCGTGGACGACCAGTTGGGAGCCCCCTCGGGTTCAGTTCATCCTAATAGGTCGGCAGCTAAGCCCCCGGGGGATGCAGACAGGGAATCGAGTCCGATACTGTTTGGTAACACTGGTTAATTCATTTATTTCTTTCATCTATGCTTTATACTTCTTGATTATTAATTTGTATTGAACTAAATCACATATCTTTAAAACCACAAATCAAATTTAATTATTACTCGTATTTTTTTAGGTAAACATGTTGGAAGATTGAAGTATTGAACTAAGGGGGCAAATAAAGTATTGAACTAAGGGGGCAAATAAAGTACTGTTGAAAGGTACAACGCAAGAAAATGAAAATAGTAAAACTTCTGAAATCAGATAAGAGTGTGTCAAAATCCAAAGGACTAATAATGGTCCACTTAAGATATTGGCCAAATACATAGACATCCCCTTAAATTTATCACCAATTTTCTTTTAAGTCTTCAACTAAGGCTTGTTTCTATTGACCACTTGAAATCCCAAAAAAATGGGTCTATTAAACACAAATTCTACAATTTCAAACTAGTAATGGTGCGTGAACTCACTCTCTGCTGAAGTGACAAACCAAACCAATAAAAAAATTACATGTCAGCAACAAATATAAAGAGAGACAACTTTTGTTAATTAAAAATCTGATCAAAAAATTAGAAAGAAACAAACAAACAGAGGTGGTGGTTGGCTGTTCGTGGATTATCTTCTGGAAGTACCAAAAAATTAACGTTTGGATATTTCTTAAAATGGATTTGAACATCCTTGCAACTCAGCCAGCGTTATTGGATGTCTTCAATATTGAGGAAAGTGACAAGAAGTCAAGAACTTCTTCGTACAGTCACAAGACCTGAAGAGCCAAGGGGAAAATGAGTATGTGAGGAAGATAAAAGATAAAACAAACACGGTACAAATTTAACTTGATCGATGAAGCAATTGCATAAATCTTCTTGCGGTTCTTTTAGTCATTTAGTATGGTAGAGATTGTTTGGCTCGAAGACAAGTGATGCGGGGATTAATTATGTAGAATTAGTTATATTGTAATTAATTATGTTGGGATTAGTTATTTTAGTATTATTTTTTATTGACTGTTTGGTATATGTTGTATTAATCTTGAGATTGTCGATTTTACTGCTTTATCCTGAGATTATTATTCTATCCTCTGGCAGGTATAAATTATCACAGTATTATTTTAATCCTAGGATATTATTTTTAGATTAGTAACTGTATAGGGTCAAATTTGACCCTCAGTATCTCTACGCCAGTGGGTACGCCCAATGAGTGTACGCCGACCAACGTAGCGGGTACGACTCGGCCGTGAGGACCAAAGCGACGTCGTTTAGAACTCAGTGTCTATACTAGGGAGACGTTACCTATCTCTGTAACTTTTTGATTCATTCGAGGAAGGTCTCCTATTATATAAAGGAGACCTCCACATTGTAAAAAGGGGCATCTGATCTAATACAACTCTCTCATTTTCTGTCTTTCTCTCTCTATATCACTACTTCTGACGAAAATACCTTATCAACATACATTGTCACTTTGCAATATTAGATCTACAACAATATCATCATCTTTGCATCTCTAGACTTATTATATTTGATTACGATTTGCCCCTTCTCTATTTTTTGATTGTTTTATCGCTTACAAAGTACATCGTTAACTTTTGAGCCAAACAGTAACCATACAAGGTCCCAGAATTAATTTTTCTTATCCATCGTACAAAACAACCCCTAAGTACACTAGTTATTCTCAGTACATTGTTTCTAAATTTGGTTAAGAGTGAAGAAATTCCGACCTTTCCATCGTACCGTAACACATTTTGCTTTGTCTTACAAAATATATCTTTTTCCCTGCCGTTTCACTTATATTTCTTCAAGGCAACACAAACTTTTTCAAGGATGCTACAAATGGCCCTCTCAGAATCATTTCGATACTATTTTCTATACTTTCAATACTTCTAATGAAATGGTACAAACGAGTAGCGCCCATTGTTTCTTGATAGGAAAAACCTAATAAAATGATGAGAACTATGTAAATATAATAACAACAACAACAATAATAATAATAATAATAATAATGTAATGCTAATAACTTATACAAAAGCATAAGAATAAAAAAGATTTATACCAATAGTACAACACTCTCAATATGGTGTCGTGGCTAGATGTACTATGAATTGGTTTACTATTCTCTCTGTCCCTTCAAAAGATGGAAAGGTCACCAAAAAGATAAATGCTATAAACGGGTGTGTATATATTTGAGGGAATATGACAGATTTTGACTGTGAAAATGATGCAAAATGATAAACGAATCCACCGAAAAGTCCTTTTCCAGCCCTTGTTTTAGTAGTACAGCTAAATCTGCTTGGGATATGCCACCATACCCATCACTAGAAGAAAAAATAACACTTGTCGAAGGATCCAATCACAAATCCGAGGGTCACAAAGATTATGATGAAAGAATAAAATTGTCATAAATCTCATAAACCAATGAATTTCGTCATAAAACCATCACAAATTCATCACAATCTTGTGATGGACATATCTATCATGCTACGATGGGACCTTGGAGTATCCGTAAAGTTGTCTTTAGTGACCTATAAGTTATGGGTTTGAACGGTAAAACCAACCATTAATGTTTTCATTAGTGTAACGATCCAGCAGATCGTTTTGAGCAATTGCGTCCGATTTGGCAATTTGAGGTCATGAGTAGCTTCACATAGTGTATTATGACTTGCCTGCATGGTCGGCTTCGGTTTTTGAGTGATCCGGAATTGATTTTGAAGGAGGACTCCCATTTGAGAAGCTTGAAGTTGAAAGAGTTGACCAAGTTTGACTTTTAAGTGTTTGACCTCGAATTAGACTTTTGCTGGTTCCGGTAGCTCCGGATGGTGATTTTAGACTTGGGCGTATGTCCGAATTTTTCCATTGGATGTTTCTAGAAGGTTTCAGTATCGTTTGGTGGAAGTTGGCAATTTAAAGGTTTAGAATTTTTCTAAGTTTGACCATGGTTTGACTTTAAGGCTATCGGGTTCAGATTTTCGTTTTCGGACTTGAAATAGGTCCGTTTCGTCATTTAAAAATTGCTTGCAAAATTTGGCGTCATTTGGAGTTGGTTTGATGTGGTTCGGATGCTTGGTTGCAATTCTAGAAGTTCTTGAAGTTCATCATAATTTTCATGTGTTTTGGCGTCCGATTCGTTATTCTAGACGTTATTTTTGTGTTTTGATCGCACAAGCCAGTTCGTATGATGTTTTTAGACATGTGTGACTGTTTGGTTAAGATTTGCTGATATTTTTGATCTCGCATTTGTGAGGTTTTTCATCGCATTTGCGATTTTGGGCTGCCGTCGAGGAAATGACTGCTTTTGCGAAGCCTACAGAGTTCGCATTTGGGAACTCTGGATCACATTTGCGATCATGTTTCCGCAATTAGGGGGTTCGCAAATGCGACATCTATAGCTAGTTTATAGCTGAGCACTTTGAGACTTAACTTCATTTTAACATATTTTGAACCCTAGACTCATTAGGAGGTGATTTTGTGAAGATATTTTCATAACAAACTATTGGTAAGTGATTTTAATCAATTTTTAATTATATTTCATGATTATATATTAGATTTAACATCGAATTCATGAGAATCTATCTAACGACCCGGCCGGTCATTTTTGGAATTTACGCCCCGATCCCCTATTAACTGCTTTCACCAAGTTTATTTCTTCTATTTTTATTTGCCGGGATGTTCGGTCTTGAGTTTCGAAGAGTTTTGGGGACATTTAGTCCTTAAATGAGAGCTTATGTGTTGGAAAACTGACCATAGTCGGAGCAGTGTGAAGACGGCCTCAGAATGGAAATCCGATGGTTCCGTTAGCTCCGTTAGGTGATTTCAGGGTTGGGAGCGTGTTCGGAATGTGTTTTGGAAGTCCGTAGCTAATTTAGGCTTGAAATGCCGAAGTTTGAATTTTTGAAGTTTCCGGTCAGATAGTGAGATTTTGATCCGAGGGTCGGAATGGAATTCCGGAAGTTGCAGTAGTTCCGTCATGTCATTTGGGATGTGTGTGCAAAATTTCAGGTCATTCGGACGTGTTTTGGTTAGGTTTTTGATCGAAAGCGTATTTTGAGGAAATTTGAAGTTCTTAGGCTTAAATCCTTGATTAATTCGAGTTTTCGACGTCGTTTTAGGTAGTTTAAGGATTGGTGCGAGTTTGAGTGATGTTATGGGATACGTCCGTAGTTTTGGTTGAGGTCCCGGGGGCCTCGGGTGTGTTTCGGATGCTCAACGGGGCATTTTTGTGTTGAAAAGAGTTGCAGGTTTTCTCTTCAGTTCTGCTGCAGGTTTTCCTTCTCTGCGATCGCATAGTGTAATTTCGGAGGGTGATAATTTTTGTTCTACGCGATCGCATTAGCTGGTTCGCGATCGCATAGGTCTGTTCCTCTCTCTTCTGCGATCGTATGGCTTGGGCTGCGTTCGCATAGGCTATTTTCTGAGCCTTTAAAAATTTACTCTTCGTGATCGCATTCCTCCTCTTGCGATCGCATAGAACAAAATGTCTGGGCAGTTATAAACTTTCAAAAATCGAGGGTTAGCCATTTTTATCAAAACACAAGCTTGGGAGCTCGGATTTGAGGGAGATTTCGAGGGTTTTTTACGGACAATGATTGGGTAACGATTCTATACTCCTTTTTGCTTATAACCCACTAATCTAATCATGAATTCTTCCTCTAATTTCGGATTTTGAATGAAAAATTGGTAAAACTTCCTAGACCAAATTATTGAGTTTTGAGTGGGTGTTTGACCTCCGATTTGAGAGATTTTTATATGGTTAGACTCGTGAGAGTACGAGGGTTCTGAATATGTTAATTTCATCCGATTCTAAGATGTTGGCTTGAGGGGCATTTTAGTCAATTTACCTAATTTCGCGTCTTAGCTTTGAATTAAATCGTAGAATCAGTTGCTTGAGATGTTATTTACGATATGTAATTGAATTGAATAGATTTGGGCCATTTGGAGTCGGATACTTGTGGCAAACGTGTGGTTTTGAGTTGATTTTGGAGCCGGTTCGAGGTAAGTGGCTTGTCTAACCTTGTGTGGGGGATCCTCTCCCCTTAGGATATGATATTTGGTAATTGAATGCCTTGTACATGAGGTGACTGGCGCGTACTTGAGCTAATTGTTGAAAATCCGGTTTTACTTTAAGTACTTAAACTGAGTTCTTTTCTTACTTGCTTTATTCTACATGCAAATATAGCTTGTGTTAGTTTAGAAGAGTATAATTAGTTGAATTAATTGCCTATCTACTTAAACTGCCTTAGTTGCATTACGTGAAGTATGTTAGGCTAGAATTTACTGTTTACTCATTACAGACTAAGTATTTATTTTGATGTCCTTGAGTTGTTGTTCTGTGTTTTAAATTGGGACTACGGGACGGCATCTCGGGAGATCCCGTGTGCGTAATTATGGTCTGGATTGAGGTGCGGTATACCAAGAGATCCCTGAAACATGTATTGAGGATACCAAGAGATCCTCGGGATACCAAGAGATCCCTGGCATATGTATTGAGGATACCAAGAGATCTTCGGGATACCAAGAGATCCCTAGAGTGTATATTGAGGATACCAAGAGATCCCGATTATTTATCTTGCTGTGAGGGGGTATTTCCTTGTAGTTGTTTTTATCTCTGTTTCCGTTATTGCACTATTATTATACTGTGTAGATCTTTATTATCGATTCTCAATTTTACTGCTTATTGCCCTGTCATTACATTATATATATATTTATCTCAGTAGGGCCCTGACCTTCCTCGTCACTACCCAATCGAGGTTAGGCTTGGCACTTACTAAGTACCGTTGTGGTGTACTCATGCCCTTTCTGTGCATGTTTTTCATGTGCAGATCCAGGTACTTCTACCCAGGCGTATCATCCTCGAGGCGGAGAGATCTAGTAGAGACTTCGAGGTACATCTGCCGCGTCCGCAGACCAAGGAGTCTCTATCTTATTCTAGCTTTAGCAGTTAGCCTTCCTTTCTTACTGTTGTTTTAGACATTCCGGAGTTCAGTGTATTACATTCTGTTAGCTTGTATTCCCGTGAGTTTTCGGGTTTTGGGATGATATTGTAGACTTCCGCGTTATAGAGTTGTATATGCCAAGCGGCATCTATATACGGTTTTCTTCTAGCTGTTCAGTTTTAAATTATTATTTTCTGCAAGTTGTGTTGTTTCCGCATTGTTAGGCTTACCTAGTCTTAGGGACTAGGTGCCGTCACGACATGTTCACGGAGGGCGAACTGGAGTCGTGACAATCTAAGAGAAAATTTGCAATATTTTTCAAAGTTTTGAGAAAATGAGAATTGGGGATTTGAGAGTTAAATTGGACTTAGATATGGAAACAAAATACATATATGGACTCGTGGGGTTATGGGTAGTCAAGACCTACCTTTGGACCCAAGTTTTGTATGAGCAAGCCCGGGGTTGACTTTTGTTGACTTTTTGGAAATTGTATAAAGATCATAGCTTTGTTAATTAAAATTTTTTTTCTTGCGTTGTTTGATGTATATAAGTCGTTTTTGCCTAGATTGAGCTGAGCGGAGGTGAATTTGTAAAGGAAAAGCTAATTTGAGTATTGATTTGACCAAATTGAAGTAAGTATCTTGCCTAACTTTGTGTGGAGAAACTACCCCTTAGGTTTTGGATTGATGGTACTATTTGAATTATGTGGAAGGTGTGTACACGAGGTGATGAGTGTGTATACGGGCTTAAATGTGGCATGTGACCGGTTTAGACTATTAGTCTTCTTTCATATATTTAATTGAAACTATTGTTTCATGTTATATCTTTTGTTGCTAGGCTTGCCCTTACGTGCTCCACTTGAAGTTGTTAGTTCATGTTCTATCTTTTATTTTCCAAGTTCACCCTTATATGTTTTAAATTGTTAATTGCAATTACTTGTTGAATACATGCCTTGTCTGTCATATGCCTTCATTGTTAACTGATTCTCGGAAATTGTGTCCTGGTTTATGAATTGTCATTTCTTGTTATTGGATGTTGTGAGTTATCGTGTAACTTCTTGATCAGTTGTGATTTCTTTGTGTAGCTTCGTTATTGCGTTGATTTTGCGATGTGTTGTAGTTGGTTGTAGTTTGTTTGCTTAGTTAATATTGCTTGGGGATTGGGTTGCACGCCGCAATAGTATTGATAACGATGATATGGTGGAATAAGGGAGGATTATGATATTGATAAATGATGATATGGTGGGATCGGATTGCGCGCCACAACAATTTGTGTACGTATTAATTGCTATTGATAATGATAATAATGGAGGATTATGATATTGATAAATAATGATACGGTGAGATAGGGTTGCACGCCGCAACGGATTGTATATTTGATACTTGATATTGATTACTGATAATATGGTAGGATAAAGGAGGATTATGATATTGATAAATGATGATACGATGGGATCGGGTTGCGCGCCGCAACAGATTGTGTATGTTGTACTTGTGGTTGTTGTTGTATCTTGTGTGAGTCATGCATCCTACGTGAACCGTTGTATTACTTCAATGTGTAAATCTCTTCTCCAGTGATTACTTGTTGAATTAATTTCCAAGATGAATTCACTACGCGGACTGATTATCTCATACCCTATTAAGTTATTGATAATATAACGGCTTTAAATAAAAGAATTAGGAGCATGCTTACCTTATGTGACTCTTAAGCTAAAAATCATCATTTCATTTGATACTTTACTATTCTTAATAGATGTCATATTTTACTTTAATTGATTTCTCGAATTAAACTCCTTATCATGTCTGACGTTTTTACTTTACTTAGAAATTGTTATTACGTTTTACTTTAACAAATTCTATATTTAATTTGGTGATTTATCCGATGCTTTATTTTATTTGAAAATAATATTTTATTTACCTAAATAATTCTTAAACTAAACTCATTTGATACATTATCTTGTATAAATTGTACCCTACCTTATTGTATTTGGTTCTTAAATAATACTCATTTTCTCATTTGATTCACTACTTTATTCAAGACTGTTATTATTCTTTATCGTATATAAATAAATATCTTGAATATTTTAATTAGCATTTGACACAGATACAATTTACATGGTAGCATGAGAACTTTGCTGTGCGAAAGTTGTTTGGAAAATGTAGGCACGAGGTGCCATACATGTAAGATTTTAAAGTTGTGATTTATGTTTTGAGATTACGAGGAGTGGTACCTCGAGTATTTCTTGTTGTAATTTGTGCATTAGGAACGATCTGACTGATTGAGTTGTCATCGGTTCTCCTTACGTGAATTCATTCATATTTCATCTGTATTCTAACTATGTTGTTGCTTTATTACGTTGTTGTTTCTTGTTGCCATTCGTGCTTCTATTATCTTCATGGTTGACTCTAAATTTGTGATCTTTCTACTGTTGGTATTACATTGATATTCTTTTCATTGTTAGCTTTGTGTAATATCCTGCACAGGTTTACATGTTAGGTAGGTGTCTTGACCTGGCATCATCACTACTATTAGGAAATTCCACTTCTTTCATTCATTATCTTGAGGCATTGATTCAACTTGAATCATATATCTTATATTCCTTTATATACACTCGTGTATGATATTGTGCACTCGATATCAGCTATGCGCCGACGGTTCATGATGCTGCGGATCGGCTACGAGGGAGCCAGGGATGTTTAAACATTATCTCAATGTGTCGTCTAGATTGAGGATGTGGATGAATTGAGAGATCATTTAGTTGTTCTCGTGGGGTGCAGCGGGTTCTCGTGTCTGGTTGATAAGTACGAGCTTGTGAAGGTTTAATTGGTTTCCTAATTGTCGTGATCGTGGTAAGGTCACGGGGTGGATGTTGATTTGAGGATAATTGGTGGTATTAGAGATTGTGGTTCGTATGAGATTTCTACTCAGTGGAAGGTACATATTATCATTCAAAGCACTGGAGGAAGCGAGTTTGACCGTCACGAGGATGGACATACGATTAGTAGATGACTTGAGGTATCTTACGATTAGTGTTGTACGAGCTATGAAGGTTAGTATTGTGGATCATCGAATGTTATGTCCCATGGCTTCGCGCCAAGTGGGGGAGTCCACTACCGACGACCAGATTGTAGTGTTATGTGTTATATCAGTTCTGGCATGAGATGTATACATGTGGTATTGAAAGGTTCCCCAAAATTTGTATATGATTAAGATCTTAGATTTGCATGGGATAATGCTGGGACTTGCAGTATTTCTACGTGATTAATAATTCTACATTTCAGTATCAGAGAGGTGAGAGAAGCAACTTCAGATTCACAGAAGATCTCTTCAGCGTGGGTATCTCGGTTGCGGCACTATGGGGGTACTTCAGAGGAAATACAGTAGTTTATAAGCTTCGGGGCTATGTGGTCGTGCTAGGATCTTCTGCATTAAGCATTGGTTTTTGGATCATTGTGTGCCGATAGGGAGGAGTGTTACCCTGAAGAAAAGTCGAGGAGGATCCGAAGATATGGGTCAGCTCGGTGGTGTTGGGTAAGCACAACAATGGAGGTAATTGGTCCTTTTTGCGTGGTAATTCTCTACCGATGTTTGTGGCAGTACTCTTGGGTTGGACGGTTTGCGTGACTCGGTTGAGTTGGGGAGATTCGATCCTGATGGCTTAGTTATGTGGGGGCGAGTCTCGGAGAATTCTCGATGGTGTCGACCACGGCTTGAGCCGGCTATCTGCTACGGGAATAAGGAATATATTGTGCATTATGGTTTCCTCCTAGATGGATATCAGAAGTTCAGAGAATGCTGGCATTATTGGATATCGCATGTGAAGAGCGTACATTTTAGGAGGCACCTTGTATTTTGACTTGTGGATGCTTGACTAGTGTTACAGCGGTCGCCAGGTTTTGGGGATTCTGAGGTTTAGGTTTTGTTACGCGGCATTAAAGACCTGTGTGGGTGCTTTCGTAAGATGATGGAGTGTGAGTGATGTATCAGCCATTTGAGTAGCGTTGTTGAGATCGGGTATGGAAATTCTGGTATTCATGAGATTTCGGGGCTGGATGTCCTCGTAGGTGGACTATTCTTTGATTGCGGATTCTAAAAAAATATTGCTGCTATAGACTTTTGGAAGGTTATTTACCTATTTGGGAATGATCAGAATTGGTTTGGGGCTATTTGAAAGCCTAATGAGAATGTATATTCTATATCAGATCAGGTTTGGTTACTCTTGTAAAATTGATATCCTGGGTTTAGCACCGGGCAGGATGGATGTTATTCGTGCTCAATTTGTGTTATGTGCTTCCCTCTTATGCTATGATGGGTTTTGAAGTTATATATTTAATCGCACGCATGTTGTAATCCCGTTAATACCTTATGGCGATATGGGCTAGATGGCCCTCGTAATGTTGATTTGCTCATCGCACCTTAGTTGTGCTTTCTTTCCTTCATGTTGTATTATTTTTATTCATCTTCCTACAGTTATATTTTTGCACTGTATCGTGCTTGATGTTGGCATTCAGGGGATCAGTGAACCCAAGCACTTTGGCTTGATGGGTATCCCTATGTGGATTGATATATTTGGGGTTGGGTTGCACGCCGCAATAGATGTTATGTGGGATACTCTTCCTTGTGCTTATTTCGTGTTTAATTTTTCTTCTATGCGATAAGTTGATAAAATTGTACTTTTGTTGTTATATTTATTGTACTTGTTATATAGTCACTATACCTTGCTTTCGTTCTATCTTTAGAAAATTTCCTTATGATTTATGGCTTGTTGGTGTATGGACCGCGTTGTGTGAGAATCCATGCGTTTCGGTGTGACTTTTTAGTGGGCTACTTGTATGGGTTGAGATGAGGTTTCTAGACCTGAGAATTGCACTATCATATTGGGATGATGAGTGTTTGGAAGGATGATGCTATATTTGCGCTCAAAATTGGCAGATGAGAGACCT
Source organism: Nicotiana attenuata (assembly GCF_001879085.1). Classification (NCBI taxonomy): domain Eukaryota; kingdom Viridiplantae; phylum Streptophyta; class Magnoliopsida; order Solanales; family Solanaceae; genus Nicotiana; species Nicotiana attenuata. The sequence continues at coordinate 137,442 of NW_017672269.1, forward strand.
TCTTGGCTTGTTGATTTCATGGGTGCTTATGAAATTCTGCGTGTTTCTTTTATCATAAGTAGCATTGTGGAGGTCCGAAACGAGGTTTTATTCGATATAAAGTGTATTATAGGTACCAAGATTATTATCGGACAGCTATGGTGGTAGAAAATTATTGCTGCGAGCATCTGAGTTGTGTGGAATATCATGTCATTGTACCTTGGGCTAGGGTTGTGGCTCGATTCAGCTTGTTCAGGCTTATACAGTGTATTGATACGATATTCGGGACTTATGATGAGTTTCAGATGTTGAGGATTGGGTTCTGTCCTAAGGTTTATGGATTGAGGATGAAGTGAGATCTTCAATTAAGTTGCGATGTTTGGCCTACATGGATTGGGGTGACGTGGAATCACCCTGGGCGTATGTATGGTGAGCTCATGCATTGATTTGATAGCTTTGGAACGACTCCTATCACGTTTGAGGACGAATGTATGTTTAAGTGGCGAAGGATGTAACGATCCGGCCAGTCGTATTGAGCAATTGCATCTGGTTTGGCAGTTTGAGGTCATGAGTAGCTTCACATAGTGTATTATGACTTGCGTGCATGGTCGTCTTTGGTTTTTGAGTGATGCGGAATTGATTTTGAAGGAAGAATCCCACTTGAGAAGCTTGAAGTTGAAAGAGTTGACCAAGTTTGACTTTTTAGTGTTTTACCTCGAATTGGAATTTTGATGGTTCTGGTAGGTCCGGATGGTGATTTTGGACTTGAGCGTATGCCCGAATTTGCATTTGGATGTTTCTAGAAGGATTCAGTGTCATTTGGCGGAAGTTGACAATTTTAAGGTTTGAAAATTTCCTAAGTTTGACCATAGTTTGACCTTAAGGCTATCAGGTTCATATTTTAATTTCGAAACTTGGAATAGGTTTGTTTCGTCATTTGGAACTTGACTGCAAAATTTGGTGTCATTTGGAGTTGGTTTGATGTGGTTCGGACGCTTGGTTGCAATTCTAGATATTTTTGATGTTCATTATGATTTTCTTAAGTTTTGGCCTCTGATTCGTGATTCTAGACATTAATTTGGTGTTTTGATCGCGGGAGCGAGTTCGTATGATGTTTTTAGACTTGTGTGGATGTTTGGTTTTGAGCTCAAGGGCTCGGATGAGTTTCGAACGCACTTCGAAGAGTTTGTAAGAAGGTTCAGATTTGCTGGTGTTTCTGATCTCGCATTTGCGAGGTTTTTCATCGCATTTGCAATGTTGGGCTTCTGGGAGGGACCTCTATTTTGCGAGGAAATGACCGCTTTTGCGAAGCCTGCAAAGTTTGCATTCTGGATTGCATTTGCGATGGCAACTGGGCATGGTATTTTTTCGCATTTGCGACCCTCATGTCGCTTTTACGAGGTCCCCAGCTTCGCTTTTGCGTGATTTTATGTTCCATTTGCGATATCAACAGAATTGGCCAATAGTAACTTTTGCGATCATGGTTCCGCAATTGCGAACCCTAGGTCGCAAATGCGACATTTGCAGCTGGTTTATTGCTGAGCACTTCGGGACTTGGCTTCATTTTAACATATTTTGAACTCTAGACTCGGTAGGAGGCATTTTTGTGAAGAGATTATCATACCAAACTATTGGGTAAGTGATTTTAATTAATCTCAATTATATCTCATGATTTTATATTAGATTTAAAATCAAATTCAACAGAATCTAAGAGAAAATTTTGGGATTTTTGTCAAAGTTTTGAAAAACTGAAAATTGGGGATTTGAGAGCCGAATTGGATTCGGATTTGGAAACAAATTACATAAATGGACTCGTGGGGTTATGGGTAGTCAAGACCCAACCTTGGACCCAGGTTTGACCGGGCGGCCCGGGTTTGACTTTGTTGACT